>NW_010325649.1:1871-8373 GCF_000700745.2 Antrostomus carolinensis | reverse complement strand
GGCCAGGATGCCCTTGGCCTTCTTGGCCAACATCATGCACTGGGTCTTGTACACTGTGTGCTGGGTCCTGGACACCATGCACTGGATCCTACATGCCACTGCATTTCCAGACCTCAGCAGAGACCTTCTGGGGAGAAGCTTTGCGGTGCACTCAGGGTGCTCAGCACCCAAGGGTGCTCAGCAGTGTGCAGGACCACGCTGTCCCCCCTGGGACCAAGGTTAGTGCCTGTGGCCCTGTTGTGCTCATTAGACTCCATCCCATCCCTCTGTATTTTAAAGCCCTATTCTTTCCCTGTCCCTCTGATAAGAAATGCTAATGACGAGATGAAATTGGATCGTTCGGGCGCCTTCTCCTCCTAATGGAACTCTTGTGTTCGTTAATTTGCTGGTTTTAATGGGCTGATTGTTCTCCTGCACCGGCGGGGGAACCACGTGAGCCCTTCAGTGGTCAGATGTGAGATGATGCTTGAAGGCAACTGAACCTTCGTGCTCAATAATTGCAGAGCGATTTGGAGACAAGACCTAAATGTATAATTTATAGGAGGTGTTTCATTCATCCTGGGCACGAGCGGTTGCAGAGATGCTCAGCTGAATCCCTCAGGACCTGTGCCCACCTCCCTGCACACTGGCTCTGCTCAGGGGAGGACAATAAATCTTGCAAATTAATGAGGATTTCCTTGGCCCCTCAATTCCTCACAAATTACCGAGGGTGTCCGCGGCCCATGGCAGCCCGGTTGTAGGACACTGCCCGCTGCACCGCGCCACCTGATTAACGTCCCCGTTGGCTTCGTTCATTTTGTTGTCCCCAAATCTGAGTCCATCACCCGATGTGCAGACCTGATTCCACCCAGAGTGGAGATATTTCCTTTTGTTACATGTGTCTGGGTGCCTCTCCCAAGGCAGCAGACACCAAATCTTCAAATCCACAGTTATTTATACTACAAGTATTAATGGATTCAGCCTCCTAATACATAGACATTGTTATTTTATTAATGGATTGGTTAAAATCCTGTGGCCTGGCATGTAAATAAGTACCTGTGCTCGATTTTATTACTCAGCCCATTTCTTTGGAGTCGATGGTCTGCCCAGGGCAGTGGTGGAGTCCCCATCCCTGGAGGGATTGAAGAGTTGTGTAGACACAGTGCTGAGGGACATGGGTTAGTCATAGGGGACTGGTCACTGTTGGGTTCATGGTTGGACTCTGAGATGGGTTGGCATAGGGTACTTGTCAGTGTTGGGTTCATGGTTGGACTCCATGAGCTTCAAGGGCTTTTCCAATCCAGGCAATGCTGGGATTCTGGGATTCTGTGGTGGTATGAATTGGGCAGAGGGTCTGCGAGTCGCTGGTCTCAGTCTCCTCCTGCCAGAATTAACTTTCCTTTAAGGTCACAGTCTTTTGGCAAGTGGAAGCGGTTTCGCAGGGCTGGCAAACTGAGTTAACCATTTATTAGTTCTGCTTCTGCTTTTTGGTGGCTGCTCCTCCCTGGAAGTGTTGAAGGCCAGGTTGGATGAGGCTTTGAGCAACCTGGTCTAGTGGAAGGTGTCCCTGCTGCTGGCAGGGGGGTTGGAACTGGATGAGCTTTGAGGTCCCTTCCAACCCAAACCAGTCTGGGATTCTGTGATAAATGTTTAACTCTCAGTTTTTCTATCGATAGTCCTGGTAGGGTTGGACTGTACAATGGGTATTTCAAACAACAATGCACCTGCTCAGTTTAATTTATATTTCACCATCATAATTTCCATATATCTAATGGGTTTAACTTTATCCTTTAATATCCTGACATCAGCTTGGCTGGTAAAGTGTCACTTTAAAGCGAGGGGAACAGGGTGCAACCCCTGAGGGACCCTCGCCGGTGCAGGTTGGGGACCTGCAGGGTGGTCCTACCACCCCAACGCTGCTGGTTCCATCCTTCCCACCCAGGGTGGGCTGGTGGGGTGATCCCAGCATCCCCCACCCAGGATGATGACCAGTTGGGTGGTGTCCCTCCACTCAGCCTCCAGCCATACAGGGAATATTGGTGTCAGTTGTATTTGCCACACTGGCTGTTTGTGAGCCCAGCACATTATCTCCTCCAGCCAATTAGCAGAAGCATTAATGGAATATATGCAAATGCACAGTCATTGACCTGCGACTCTGTGCTTCATGATGGAGAAGGATGAGCTCCAGATGGTTTAATGAGAGTAATTTAAACCCCTTCTTTATATGCTGTGGTGCCTCCTTGACAGGACCAAACCCAGGCGAGGCGGAGGGTGGGTGGCAGTGGGGACACTGGGGACTAGGGACAGCCCTGGGGTCATCCTGTTTGCCCCCAGCAGCATCCCAAACCGCCCCATATTTAGTACTGGGAAGGTGGGTTGAAGCTCAGAGAGGGGAAGCCATGACTTCCCACAGAGCAGCCCTTCCCCACTGGCCAGGGAGTGCAGGAGAGCGGCCAAGTGCCAACAGGTCCATGGGACCACTGGGCTGGGGTCTTCTCACCCACTACCAGACCACCCACCCTGCCTGTGCCTTCATCCTGCCACCGAGGTGCCTGCAGGTGGAAAAGCCCAAAGAGCAAACCAGTCCCCTTGCTCACCTGCTGCTCCCAGTTTACTCAGCCTTTACTCAGGCTGTGTTGACCCCAAGCGTGGCTGGGGAGGGGGCAGTTTGAGGGAGCCTCACCCCTCACCAGTGATCAGACCCATGCAGCCTGCCCAGCCCTGAGCTCCACACATCCAGTGGAACCAGAGGTATTTGAATAACCACTCTGGGAACCCAAATTAAAATATTGATGTATAATTCATGCCATATGTTCCACCAATATTTTTTATTTAATCAACTGAAGACAGATGGCAGGAACATAGAGGCCATTAAACTAATGGCACTTTGTCTTTCCATTTATTTTCTTCTCCTTTCCTAAAATAAGACGAGTCCATGACAGGCAGCACACCTGGGGACAGGGCTGTCACCGCCGCTGTGCCGGTGGCAGTGGCATTGCCCACCATGAAGCCAACCCCACCACGTAACCTGACCTTGGTGTTGTCCCAAATCCTCCATGGCTGGGGTGGGGGGAGGTTGTTGGAGGAGAGAAATTCCCCTCAGGGAAAGCCCCATGTGAGGCTGGAACCTCTGACCCCGCTGCCCACCCAGCTCCTGGGGCACTTGTGGGGCTTTGTGTGGGGCTGGTGGCGTGTGGAGACCTTCAGGTCTGGGGTGAAACGTGTGTGCACGAGTGTGTGTGAATGCGTGTGTGTGTGTGTGTGTGTGCATGCACAAATGTGTGTGTGGGTGTGTGTGTGCGTGGATGTGTGTACATGTGCACGTGTGTGTGTGTGCACGAATGCATGGATACGTGTGCATGTGGATGTGTGTGTGCAGATATGTGTGTGTGCGTATGTGTGCACCAGTGCATGGATGTGTACATGTGTGTGCACATCAGTGCCTGGATGTATGTGTACACAAATGCGTGGATGTGCGTGTGTCCGTGCACGAGTGCGTGGATGTGTGTGTGCATTGAGTGCGTGGATGTGTGCATGCGTGTGCAGGCATGAATGCATGGATGTGTGGGATGTGTGCTTGCGTGTACATGGACCTACATGCACGAGTGCGTGCCTGTGTGTGTGCACGAAGGCATGGATGTGTGTGTACTTGCATGGATGCGTGGATGTCTCTGCACACGGATGTGTGGATGTGTGTGTGCAGAGCTCATCCTCTTATGGGTGCGATCAGAATCCCTGTGTCCCCCAGAGCCACCCCGCAGCCCCTCTCCTGCTCACCCAACCCCTGGGCTCTGGAGCGGGGACTCTCCTCATGTCCCTGTCCCACACCCCGGGTCGCTGACTCCAGCATTGCTCCCACTACTCCGGTGTCTCCTGCACCCCTGTGCCGGGGTGGAGGGGGGTTGACCTGTCCCTCTGTGGAGCTCTAAGGTGACAGGGAAGCCTGGGGAACCTTCCTTGCCCCACGGAGGGATGGGACTGTCACCCTCCTGGGTCCTGCCACGCTTTCCTGAGTGTGCCTTTCTCTTTGACTTGCAGGTGGAGATTTCTTGCCCTGAGAGCGAGATGAATGGGGCTCCCTTAGACAAAGGGTCCCAGTGTCCCCGGCAGCATTTCAGGCCCCGAGACGCGTCCAGGGACTTTTCATTCTTTGTCTGAAAAGGCGACGGTGCCGTTTCCATTCGGGAGATGTTTGCAGGAGCCGGTGCTGCCGAGCGGAAAGGCGAGCGAGAAGAGCTGCGTCAGCTGATCGGCTTTCAAATCACCTTCAAACCCTCGATTTCCTTAACATGATCCCTCCATCAGCTCAGCCTCTGGGCCACAACTGGGGGGCTTTGCCTGGAGGAGAATAAAGCGGGGACAGCGGTGACAGCCAGCGCTGGAGAAACCCCCCGTGCATGGTGAGAGGGGCTCAAAATCCACCCCTATGCCGTCCTGGACTTTTTAGTGTTGGACAATAGCTTTGCACGGCCTTTGTGGCCCCATCGTGCTTTTGGAGCAGCCATCAGGACACCCCAAGAGCCACCTCCAGCTCAGGGGACACAAACCCCCCCTGGGAGCATCCCTGGGGCCGGATCGCAGCTCCCCCGCGGCGCCGGCTGCCCGGGGAAGGGATGAAGACGCTATGGCCAAATTATTGGTAAAACTCCAGCGGTATTTTCGGCGAAGACCCGTGCGTTTCTTCACGCTGCTGGCTCTCTACCTGGCTGCCGGCAGCTTGGTTTTCCTACACTCGGGCTTTGCCGGGGAGCCCACGGTGACAGGGAACCAGCGTGGCCCCGGGGCCGGCGAGGGACCAGGGCTGCCCTACCTGGGGATGATGCAGCTGAGTCGTGGTTTCAAGGCAGCGGTGACGATGCCGGAGGGGGGACGGCGACACGGACGCTGGTTCAAAAGCACCTCCAAGGAACCGACCCAGAGGGGCAAAGCTGGAGACTACGGCAGCACCCGGAGCCGGGCGCTCAGGGGCAGGAGCGGGCGCGAGAAGGAGGAGGACAGAGGTAAGGGCTGGGGGGACACGTGTCTGGGTGGGGGTCCCTTCTCTTGGCTTCTCCCTGGGAAAGCCTCATGTGCCAGGGCAGTGGTCTGTGAGCTGGTTTGGTCACATACCCCTGCCAGGAACAAATTTCTGAGCATGTGCCCCCATTCAGTGTGGATTTATTTACTTAGAATCCATATGCATGTGTTCTTCACTTAGAATTGCATGTGCATATCCATATTCATTTCCTTAGAATCCATGAAATCTTCTTCCTGCACCCCAATGGGCTGCCCTGTGTGTCCCTGGGGAGCAGCACCCTGCTTTGGAGACCACTGGTCCAGAGGATGTTTCCAGAAAGATCTTCTCCTCCTTCCCTGCTCCTCAAATGCCAATAGTCCACTTTCATTTTTCCATTTTCACTTTTCCCAGTCACACTGGCTGGGACAGACCTTTTTTGATAGAATGGGAGGAAACGGCCTCAAGTTGCACCAGGGGAGGTTCAGATTGGAGAGGAGGAAAAACTTCTTCACCCAAAGGGTGGTCAAGCATTGGAACAGGCTGCCCAGGGAGGTGGTGGAGTCACCTTCCCTGGTGGGATTTAAAAGACAGATGGGTAGGTGGAGTGCTGAGGGACATGGGTTAGAGGTGGAATTGTCAGTGTTGGGTTTATGGTTGGACGTGATGATCTTAAATGTCTTTTCCAACCACTACGATTCTGTGGTTCTGAGAGGCAGCACCCCATCCTCTCCCACTCTTTGGCTGTGCCATGGGCCAAATTCAGTTTTCATTCTCTTGGCTCCAAGGAATGTTAAAAGCAGATTGATCCCATCGTTTGTGTTACGGGGGTGTTCAGGCAGGGGCTGGCTGTGATTGCCCCCCAGGCAGGAGCTTGGCCTCTCAAGCCAGGACATCTCTACCTGGCTGCTGCCCGGAGCGTGTGCTGTGGCGTTGAGTGGGACCATGATTAACGACCAAGGATGAGCGAATGGAGTGGTTCTCATTGATTTTTAACATGTCACTTATTTACCCTGAAGGCAGCTCTATGCAGAGTCCCACGTTCCCTCTGAATTGGGTGGGCAGAGAGCTGCCCGTCAGGGATTTTGCATCCCAGGGGTTATTCCCTGGTACCCACGAGCACCCAGTGCCACCAAACCCCACCCACATGCACCCTGTGTCCCCTCTCTGCAGCCCCCCCACCCCGGCACAGCAGCATCTTGCACCTTCAGCCTCTGTGCACAGTAAATCCTTATAACGATTTCTTGTGGTGGGCTGGTGGGAAGGAGCCATCCAGCTGATTGCTCTGGCAACGGTGTGATGGATGAGGCTTTGGTGTGATGGATGAGGCTTTGGTATGTTGGATGATGCTTTGGTGTGATGGATTCATTGGCTTTCAGGACGGGAGCTGACGCATCAGCCCATCAAGGAAACTCAGAAGGGAATCGAGAGTGGGAACTGATGGAGAGGAGTCAGTTGGAAGGGTATGAGGAGAAGCTGAAGTTGCTTGGTTTGTTCAGCCTGGAGAAGAGGAGACTGAGAGGAGATCTC
>NW_010325649.1:0-1770 GCF_000700745.2 Antrostomus carolinensis | reverse complement strand
CAGGGGAGGGTGAGGTTGGCCATGAGGAAAAGGTTCTTGAGGCAGAGGGTGGTGGAGCACTGGAACAGGCTCCCCAGGGAGGTGCTGATGGCACCAAGCCTGACAAGATTCCAGAAGCATTTGGCCAAGGCCCTCAGGGACATGGTGTGAATGTTGGGATTGTCCTGTGCAGGGACAGGAGTTGGACTGGGTGGTCCTTGTGGGTCCCTTCCAGCTCACAGCACTCTGTGATTCTGTGATTCTATGAGTCAGGGTGGCTCGTGGTGCTTAAGGGACTTTCTCACACTAAAATGAGATGAAAGGGGGTTTCCTTGGCGTCCCCCCGTGTTGAGGGGTCTCCAGGAGCTTTTCCAAGGTGCGTGTAGCTCCATTAATGCAAACTGATGTTTAGCAAATCCTCTCCAGATGGTTCATGAACCCCAGCTGTCAGTCACCATCAGACCCCAAGCAGCTCTCCCACCCCTGGTCATACTCAATTCGTCCATTGCCATTAACCTCTACCAGCACCACCACCTGCCTGTGCCCGGCCGCGGCGTGGGCTGCGAGGGGTGGGGAGGGGATGCTGGGCTTGGGCATCGCTGGCTTTAGCTGCTCCAAGGTGATCTGGGAATTTCATCTTTCCCCTTTTGAGTCTCACGTGGGAAGGCTCAGCGAGTTGAAAGGAGCCAGTGCAGAGCTGGCAGCGGGATGGGATGTGGTGTCACCAGCTGAGTATCTCCCAAGCAGGATGGTGTGGAGAACATCTCCAGCTTGAGAAATCCCCCGAGCCCATGGCAGAGTCTCCAGGGATGGGTGCTGAGCACCCGCCTTGCTCTCCTGCTCCTCTCCAAAGTTCCTGCTGCTTCCCTGGGCCATCTGGCAGGAGCAGGCAGAAGTTAACGGCGCTGGTAATTAAGCAGAGGATGGCTTATCAAGGCAGCTGTGGATCCTGCCATGTGAAATGGTTCCAGGGGGAATTCTGCTCCTAAAGTCAGCTCTGGTTTAGCTAACGTCATGTGCAGCTCTGGCTTGCTGCTGGCTGAGGAAAATTTGTTTAAAACCCTATTTCTCCATGTCTGCCCACCGCTGTGCTCCTGGCAGGGCAGAGTGGAGGCCAGGGGTTATTTTACCACATCACTCATCTTTTTTTTTTTGAGCCGCTTTGCTCGGTTTTGAGGTTGGTGGGAAGGGATGGGATGGAGAGCAGACACCTCGGTGCACAGCCAGAGCATCCTTCCCATCCACGGTGGGTTGTTTCTGAGCTTTCCTGCCTTTCCTGCAGCGTTTGCGGGGGCACGTTGTACCCACAGCAAATATTTTTAAAGCCAACGAACAGGGCACGTGGCTGCACATCCCTGTTGAGGGAAAAATCAAAAGAGAGGGGTGGGAATCGAATCCCCAGCTGGTTCTTACCCCCTTCTTCTCCTCTCCTCTCCTCTCAGCAAGATACATCGGCTGCTACGTGGACAGCACTCGCCGGCGAACGCTGCGCGGCGTCTCCTTCTTCGACTACAAGAAGATGACAGTTTTCCGTTGCCAGGACAACTGTGCTGAGCGGTGGGTAGGGCTGGAGACGGGCACCACCTCTGCATCCATTCCCACACATCACCAGTTCCCCTCCCCTTCCTCCCGCCTGCCTCCTGTTTTCTTTAGATTTATGTCATTTGGAAGATTTTTTTTTTTTTTTAATTTTTTTATTTCACTGGTGTTTTCCAGGACCCCAGTTTCCTCCCCTGGAAAAAGAATGGGGGATGATGGGCTCCATCCTTGTATTCTCAAAGATTATCCAGT
>NW_010325648.1:0-3971 GCF_000700745.2 Antrostomus carolinensis | reverse complement strand
CACGGAACGCCGGGTAGGACCCTCCTGCCCGGGGCTCAGTCCCGAGGGGCGTCGTGGAAAGCCGGGTCGGGGCCGTCGTCTCAGGAGGAGGGAAGCCCTCTCCTCTGCCCCTGCGCCGCCCTCTGGTATCCGGCCCCGAGCTGTCCGCAACTTTCCAACCGAGAGTTGCAGCCCTCCCTGACCGTGTCTTTTCCCGCGGCGTGGATTCCCACAGCCGGAGTACGTTATTCCTAATACGAGGTAATAACTATATTAGTATATACTAATACATTACACGAGCTCCAAGACGCTGGGGCAGCGCCTCCTCGTCCTCCCCACCTCAGGGTGACTGCACTGTCTGCAGCCCAGCTGACCGATAACAGGAATTAAACCTTGAGCAGCTGTGCCTGTAGAGACTGCTTCAGTTCTCGAGTTTAAGATCTCCCTGGTAGCCCCGGTATTTATATGCATCCCTGATTTCATTGTGCAAGATGCTCATCCACAGCAAAAGCCACCGATTGTCCCTCACATCCATTTGGCATTTAGCTGAAGTACATCCACGTTACTGAAGATCCCATAGTATATGTTTAATCATTTGTCAGCAAAACCACTCGTTTTTGTAGCCAGTGCACCACAGTGGGATTGTCTGTCACTTCATGTGACTATCAGTTGTCAGACATGTATGTCAAGGCAAGAGGAGGAGTATGGAAGCTGGTGTTCTGCGATGCTAGCAAAAGTAATGGAATAGTCATGAAAGAAAAAAAAAAATCAAGCCTTTTTCCAAAAAGACAGAAATTACTTTGCCACCTAATGAAGAAAAACATCTACTCTGCATAGTCTTTAGCTATGAAGAGGTCACTTAACTGAAGTAATTTTTAGTTTTCCCTCGCATGCTTCCACCACATGCAGCGAGCAGGCTGGGTGCTCTTTGTGTTTTTGAGATATGCAAGCATCAGGCTCAGGAAATGTACCCTCCAGCTTCCCCAGGGCTGAGCATCCTTTCCAAAGCAGCCTGTCATTCATTTCCTCTCGACACGCTCACGAGCTGGAGCATTTATAATGCTGAACATCAAGGCACTGAGGACTAGGAATTCACTCTGCTGTCACCACTAAAAACAGCAGCCCAAGCGATGTGTCTGGGCACATAAGTACAACCCAAGATGATCTGTGAGTAACAAGGTGTCAGATCCTGGGTCTGCCTTCACTGAGCTGCTAACAGGCAACAAGCTGAGGAGAAAGGCTGTGCTTCAGAAAACCTTCACCATGGCATTAGGGCTAGCCAGGATTATGAGTTTCTCAGCTTTCCATGAGTCTTCCAGTTAAAAATACTATCTCCCACTCCTTCACCCCATCTCCCTGCAAACTGTTGGGCATTGCTGGGTCCCAGCAAATCATCCGCAGTATGACCTCCAGGAATAAGGGCTCCTTTATGCCTACACAACCCCATCCTCATGGTGTCCTCTGATTTCAGACAATTTACTGCTATGGGGTTGCACATGTGCCATGTGTGATACTAAGCTGCTTCCATTGCTTATACACACACAGTGAAATGACTCCAGTCAGTGTCAGCTGGGCTGACTCCTCAGCGCTTATTTTTGCCACAAAAAGAGCAGGTGGACCTGTGAGAGGTGGCCATAAAGCCTTTTACACACTTCCGAGGTGAAAATGGACCTGAAGGTGTTGTGTGTTATCACAATAGTTTATAAAAGAATTGAGTATAAGGATATTTGGAGCGGTAATATTACAAGTCTGTACTTGCATTTCTATTTTTAGTTCAGTGCTGTACTAGTTCTACACCCTGAGGAAATCTGTTGAAGGTTCGAGGCTTCTGGTGAGCAGACCAAGACGCAGACGGAGTGCTTCTACAGGAGCAACGGTGGCATCTAGTGGTTAATGATACCAGTCCTGGACCTGTGTTCAGCAAAGTCGTGAAACCCAGAATGCCTTTCCAACTAAAATAAATACTTTATATAACATCTTGTTAAGCTGGGTATCATGAGTTCATGTCTACATGGCTTGTTACATGTTACAATGCGTTTGATAAGAATATTACTCCAAAATCACACTGCACATCTCTGGAGGGAATGGGAGAGGCCAGGGCCAGGTGACAGCTTCAAAGTCTTGAAAGAGAATTTTGTAACAAAAATTGGAGTGGAAACTAGAAAATCTGCCTTCTGTCCACTGTACCATGTGTTTCCAATAATAATCTTAGGGGAGTCCTTTAGCAGTTTTGGTTTTTCTCTTGTGAAAAAGGTGGAAAATGCAATCTCCCATTCCATCCCAGTAGTTTTTCAAATCAAATTTTACACACATGTCCTTTGATGAAGGAACTGCAGAAACATAGGGGTATCCTTGTCCTTAGTAATACTTTTAAACTAAAATAGTATTTTTTTAGGTCTAGAAGAACTGGCCAGGCTTTCTTACACAATGATGCCAGCAGAAGCCAGAGTTCAGATGAGTGGGTATCAACTTCTCACTCTCACTTTACTTTTTTGAAAGTCATTCTGGCCACCCAGAACCCGGTTGTTTTGCCTTCAACAGGTACAAAGCCCTGGACTGAAAGGGTGGTCAACTTGTCTGCAGTGTTAGAGAGGAACAGAACTGGTTTCCCCCAAACTTTTCCTCCTGCTCCTTGGTAGTGGTCTTACTACTTTTTCTTCTCAAGTGCAAGTCCAAAGCTAGCAGTGATGGATGGCTAGAAATTATTAGTCAACTTCAAATTCAACACTGGATGAAAAATAAAGGAAAAAAAAATCACAAATGCATTCTTGGATGCTTTCATTCAACTAGCTTGCTGAGATGTCTGAATATGATGCTGACGCTTGCGCTGCAGTTTACAGATTGTATATGTTGTGTGAAGGACATCTGAAACAAGATGGCCCCAACACCATTCGCAGTGTCTTGGCAGCAGACACAGGTGAAAAGCACTGACAAAAGCTAGCTGCGCTTTAAGTGAGGCTGAGGGTGAGGTGTGAAATGGTATCTTTGGGCACAGTCTTTTAGCCTGCTGGTCCCAGGTCCTGTGTCAGTCATCTCAAGAAATTATGCTTTAACAGTAGAGGTTGATCAGCTGAAACAGATGTAGCTTCGGAGCAGATTAAGAGGGAAGAGAAACCATGCCACTTCATTCCACTGTTGGAAAGGAACTCACTGAACTGAATTCTGTTCCAGCTTTATTTTGCTCCACCCCAGATACCCTACATAAACAAATAGGTCTGTTAGAACAGCAGGATTTCTTTTCTGCATTAGTAACCAGTTGCTAAAACATGCAGTATGTCAGCTGTAAAAGAAAACTGAAGTGCAATTGTGAGGAGAAGTTAATTGCTCCAGTTGTATTAGAGCTGTTACTTCGCATGGAACTCCTGATGCTTAACTGTGCCAAGTTTTTCTCCAAAGAGAGCTTTGTGGAACAGTAAGATTAAATATGTGTATAAATATAGGCACACATATGAAAGATCAAGTAGCTGTTGCGATATTTGTTGATAGAGCAGCTGAGTGCCATTCCAGCCAAGAGGCCATTTACATGGGATTGTTGGTACGATGACTGTCTCAGCTTTCCAAATGAGTTTTGTTTTTATGTGTGTTGGTGTGGAAGTAATATGATGTATGGTTCCCCCAAGGCAAACCAAAATAAACTTTAACATATAATGAAGTTTTTTTGTTTAGATTTTGGGGTATTAAGGACAGTTTAGAGAATGTTGGAGATGAAAAACAACTTCACGGCTTTCTTTTGTGTTATTTTTAAGAGGATCTTGGTAACATACTGTGTGAATTGAAAAAGCAGCCTTAGGGATGGCTTCAATTTATGTTGTAGCAGCCACTATAGTCCACTCGAGCTCTTTTAGGAACGTAAGAAAGAGTGATGGCAATGTACTTCATTTTCAAAACAAAACAAAAAAGCCTAAAAACATGCTGACAAATGGATCTTCTTGATGCAAGAAAGGAAGAACTAATGACTGACATATTCATTATTGAAAGGACTGGAACTATTA
>NW_010325647.1:0-26022 GCF_000700745.2 Antrostomus carolinensis | reverse complement strand
TCACTTTTGCTTCAGTCTTATTCATCAAGGGATTCACCTCACTTAATCTCTGTCTTTTAGGTGGCTACAGTTTACTCTAAAAGAGTTGTCAGGCTCCCTTGGTTATCCATGAAGTAAACATCTCCAGAAGGGTGTTCACAGCACTTTCCTGAAACAACTTTTCAAGCTCAGATGCATTGAATCTTTCTCTATTGAACAGAGGGCAAGACTTCATGGCAGGTTTAGATCAGAGGTGAACTCCTAGATGGTTACAGTTAGGTAGGATGAATCCCTCATTGTTTCTGGATAAATAAAGAAGAGGCTTATTTTCGAAGGTCTTGAAGATCTCTATACAAGAGTGATCTGTTTGTATCTGATAATTCTGAATACAAGGCTTAAACACTTTGCAAACATCTTTCAAGATAATCTCTCTCTGATATATCCAAAGGCTTAGAAAAAAGGGAGAAATGGAAGAATTATACCCAAGAATTTATGATACAGATGTTGAAATCTAGACAGTCTAAGTCCTGGCAGAAGGAGACATTTCCATGTGAGAGAGAACATCTGGAAAGCTTTCTCTTCAGCATGGTTTCCTCCTGGATATATAAAAAACTCAGGCACTCCCTTAGAGAAAGTTAACACTAAACACATTTCGATGTATCTTGTGATATGAATAGTGTCCTAAATGGCTTGTCTACTGATCTTTTTTTGAGGAACCTTTTAGGCAGTAAATAAATGAAAGCAAAACCATATGATTTAGTCAGTAGTACGACTATACAAACAGACGATAAGAACAGTACATTCTAGTGGTCACTGGTGATTATAAGGTGTCTGGTTTTGTGGTTAGTCTAGGGTTCTTTTTTTTTTTCTTTTCCATTAAATCCTGACTTTTAGTCAGTACCGTGCATCTGCAGTGCTACAATTTGTTTTCTCTCATTCATTATCTTGAGCTGTTCTTCATCTTTCAAATTTCTGATGAATATGAAACTAAGCAATCAGTTATTTGCTTCTATATTTACAACTGCAGTTTTCCTAGTTTTGCTGTAAGTAAAAGTGTTTCTTGGTAGATTATTGAGATCGTATCAATACTGCTTTAAACATTATAGGAATATCTATTCCATCTTTCTTTTCCTCTGAATGCTATGTTTGGAAACCAGCATCACCATATTAACACAGGAAAAAAAGAAAAATACACCTCAGCATCCTCATTGTTTGGTCTTTGACAGGTCTTAACCAAATTCCCCTGGAGTTAGCCTGCAGGGTTCCACACAAACAGAGTTTCACACAGACTCTTAAAATAAGGGAACAACTATATGGAGGCTGCCAACTTTCAACCTGTCTGGTTAAAGAAATCAGAACAACTTCCTTCTTGATGATTTTATAATTCAACATGAGGGATTTTTCCTGTCATAAGAAAAATGAGAAATTTCCCCCTATTACCTCTTTGATCAATGATTAAAGCCCATTGAGGGGCAAATTAGGCAAAGTAAACGAGTTCTGGTTCTGTTCATGGCTCTGACATACCCCCATGGAATAACTGCAAATGCTTCAGTTGTCTCTGCACAACTCACTTTCCCTCCTGCAATAAGATATTTGTCTGTCTCCTGAAAGTCTGAATTCCTTCATAATTTTGAAATATTTTGAAAACTTTGGACAAAAATTACTTCTTGTTGCAATGTCTTAGTTTAATTCAGCTTTCTGTGGATATCTTCTTCCCCTCCTAAAGAACTTGGGAGTAGGTTTATCGACCTTGAATCTCTGTCCTCTTTCCCATCCTTTTTTTATTTTTTATTTTATTTTATTTTATTTTTAATTTAGAAGGAAAAATGAATCTGCCCAGCAGGATATAATGACTGCTTTTCAAGGTACCTTGTGCATACAGACACACCCTTGTACTGAGGATGTGGAAAATAACAGTGGGTCAGAACATCTCTGACACCTTTCTGTCACTATTCTGTTACTTCTGGAGAGAACCTATATCTCAGCTGGAACTGTGGATTCCAGTGATGAGACCCTCAAAACTAATAGTCCAATAGCAAAAAAACCCTTTGCAGTTTAAGAGCCTTCAATGCAAAATTGTTATGTCTGCCCAGAGCTCTGGGCACTTTTATAGGCATTTAACCATACCGCAGTCCATATACTTGCTACCCTATTCCCTTTGATGCTCAAATAATGAGCTTGAAACTAATTTATTTCTGTTTCCATACACCCTTCACCCATGCCATCCTTGCAGTTGCAGTGGGGAAATTCACAGTTTCAGAAACACTGGTTAAAAGAGATCTCTAGAGGTTGTCTAGGTCAACGTCCCACCTGAAGGAGGACTGTCACCAAAACTAGACCAAGTCACCTATGGCTTTCTCTAGTCAAGCTGTGAAAAGGTTCAAGAAGTAAGATTTAACAGCTCTCTGAGTACCCATTTTGGTGTCAAACTGTCCTGATGAAGACAACATCCAATCTGAAACTCCCAAGTTTCAGTTGGAGGCTGCTGTCCCTTTCTAGACTGTCTGCTGCTAGTAAGGAAGAGTTTGGATGTTGTAGATAAACGTTTAGTCCCATTACCCTCAAACCAGTCCAGGTCTCTCCTTTCTCTTTAGGAACACAGGAAGGGAGCAAGAGCAACCAACAGAGCTTGCTGCTTCTTCTCTGGTGGCTTCTTCTTGGAATAAGGCTCAGTGAATTGCATAAACAATATAAAGCATGTAAAATTTGTGAAAGTAGTTTGTATGTCTTAAATAACTCTCTGGGTGCTCTCTGGGTGTTAAAGTTAGAAAAACTCTGGAAAAGAGGTATCCTGGGGTCCTGTGTTGTCAATGACTTCAAGTTCTTGTCAACCAAAAGGGAAAAGCAAAATGTAAAGCGGCAGCTGGAAGTTCGGCAAACAAACAAAGGTTTGATGAAAGATCTGATAAAGATCTGAAAAAATGTCACTTGCTCATCACTGGGACAAACATTCATAAAAGGAAATAATCAACTCTTCACTTTCTTGGAGACCTCAGGTTAAAACCATCAACTTCTCCTGGAAAAGTGCTTTGATTGCCCACAAGCTAGTAGATTTAAGACCACAATTGCTAAATAAACTTCTAATTTAGAAAGTCCCATGAAGACATATCCCAAAGGTAATTTGTTCTGCTCACTATAACTCTTTCTCTCAAGTACTGATAACTATTTTTGAGTTCTCCACAGACTATAAATGGAACCCGGAAAAGTGGATTTACTTGAACACCTCAGCCTACATGGTTAATGCCAAGATAAAAATCACCACATGTTGATTCTTTTCCTGGTTTGTTTTGCTTGAAATAAAAGTAATGATAAAAAAAATGCTGAAACACAGAAGTATGAAGTGATTTATCAAAAGTCACAGGACAAGCAAATAGCAAAACCAGAACCCAGATCAACTTAATAGATTTTGAATATAGCTAGAGCTAGAGTGCAGATAAACCTCCAGGTAGAGTGAACCATCTTAGGGAGTTGGTACTGCATTGCAGCTCTATCTGCTTGTCAATGTCCACATTTTAAAAAAGAAAGACACACACCCCCAAAAAAGAAAACAAACAAGAACTTTTTCATTGATCTGTTAGATTAGGCAGGTCTATGAGTTCGATAGAGACTCAGCTTGAAAACACAACATGAAGACATAAACCTTTAGGATGCTAAACTTCATTAGTTCACTTATTGTGTAACTCCTTGTTACTGTACCAGTAACAAATAGAAGAAGCTTCTCGGGGCTTGACCAGCAGTGAGAAAAGCATGTACCCAACCAGAAGTGTAAGGATTTTTTTTTTAATTTATTTATTTATTCTGCAACCAGTTTTTACTAGAAGATATTTTAAGAGAGTGAGTAGACAGAATAATCTCTTACAGAATAATCTGGGGAGTTTATTTATTTCCTTTAATCAACAGGATGATAGTTTAAGTCTAAGAATGAATGCAGCTATATACTAGTACGTTGCATAAGAGTATTCCCCTTTTGGGAGTAAACCATATTGGATAAATAGTTCTATTACTGTGCTCTGGCTGGGGAGGTTGTCCTGATGTAATTACACTGGTATAATTGGTACTGCTTTGGTGTAAAGGCAAGGCTTCATTGTGGATAATTTGTTGACAAAATGATTAATCATTCATCATTTGACGATTAAACTGGATGTCTATTAATTCACTTCTTACTCCTCCCCAGCCTCTATCCCCATTACTCGCATATACATACTTCACTCTGTACCAATAATCCAGACTGGTGGGCCACTTTCAGAGGCGCCATGGGGAATTGAAATCTATGTGGCTTTGAAACTCACTTACCTAGTACTGGAGAGACCAAATCTGTCTTTTTTCTTTTTTTTTCTTTGTCCTGATTTCCCATTTTAATATGCAGCTTTCAAGTCTGATATATTCGGCACAAAAACTAGCCTTCTGACCTCATCTTTCAAGTTGATGTATGAGGCAATATCTGACCAATTAGGTTTAAGTTGCAAGTCCTATGTAAATGTAATATTTCTCAGTATGTGGATAGAAGTTAATAGTATTTCCCTTTATGTTTAAATGGCTCTTTAACCACATAAAGATTAAGTGGTGAATATAAAGGGGGAGACAAAAAAAAAAAAAACTTTAAAAGGTGTTAAATTTATCATGTGCCATAAAAGAAAAGATATCTAATAAGCCACCAGTACTTCTTGGGTGGTTTTTCTGTTTCGTTTTACACTTTTGAGATTAAAAGATACATGCAAAAATATGTACAAAGTACCTTTTAGAAACTTTGGAAGAGGTCAAGGAGAAAATAGCTGGATTTCAAAAGCTGAACTTTTCAAGGATTTTCTCTGATTTCTCTAAAACAAGATAGCCTCCTCCTCCTCTTAATAGTTCTTCAATGCCTTTTTGGTAGCCAAAATCTTTTTTTCTTTTTTTTTTTTTTTTTTTTTTTTAAGCAGCTTTGTAAAAGAAGAACTAAAAATTAATTATGGCTATGGAACTTTTGCACAGAAGAGTTTAAAAAGCACAGACGTAAAGAAGGGAAAAAGATGAGGGCCCATTTATCTTATATTGACAGGACTAGCTTCAAAAGATGACCTTGAATCGTAATCATCCTAATGAGCTGAAAATATTTCACTTTAACAAGTGAAACTATAATCAAATCAGTTTCTGAAAGCTCTACTAATGAGCATTTCCTTTGATGAAAACATGGTTCACTGTCTTAGTCTGCAGGAGGTGCACTACAGTAAGAGGCCAGCTCATGACAACTCATTAGCTGACCTGGGGAGAGACTAATTTGAATGCTTTTGATAAAAATTTCAAGGCTTTTTACTTAAATTACAATTTATGCACTTTTATAAATAGTCTAATTTTTGTAAGTTGGGGAAACTGGTTAGGAAGACTTCAAAGTCATGGAACAAAGTTTGTTTACAACATTTATTCTGTAGGATCTATAGAACTTTCAGGGGAGAATATTTTTAGCTATTGCTTCTTCTTTTTTTTTTTTTCTTCATAAAAACAAATGTTCTGCATTCAATCAATTCTTATGTTTGTTTATGCATAGAAGAAGAGGTCTGCCCTCCCCAGCTCCCTTCGTTCCTGACTGATGAAAACACTTTAAACTTTATAGCATTTAGCATTGGCAATATTTAAAGTCACTATTATTTACTGTGAGCTACTATATCAATTATCTCAAGAAAAACAGGCTTGTCTCATTAGGAATCTCAGTAATTCATTCAATTTCTTTAAACTAGCAGTAGAACTGAAATGAGAACCGATTACACAAATCTGGTTTACTACCGTACAGCCCCCCTCCAGGGGTTATTCATTAGGATTATTCATCATTTTAACTCCTGCTCTGCTCAACACAGAGAACCAGTTCTCTGTTTTTCTTCCTTGCACAGCAGACTTGCTGTCAAAGCCACACTTCACGCCACAGTGTTCTTCATCTGTTTTAAGTTTCACTCCAAGTCAGATCTTGATTTTCAGAGAGTTTTCTTTTCCCTCTCTAGCAGTGTCTTTGCTCGAGACTTTTAAGGCTGTTCGACTTTTTTATGAGTTATGTGTCAAGGAGCTCACCTCAGCCTTTGCATGCTGCAAAAAGTACACGGAGAGGTACTGTGTGTGCAACTTGTCACTATTTAATATATTATCCTTACTCTAACTGAAGAAGAGACCGTGATACTTCCAGTTTATGTTCTACTCAGTAGGTGACTTTTCTGTATTACATGCAGCAGTGGTTTGAGTATGGAGCTCCAGCTTAAATCCATGTTGGATGTCTGGGATAAAGATTGTAGTGCACAAAGTATCTAAGATCAGATCATTAGAAGTAGGTGTGGAATCAGCTGCAAAAAGCAATGAAAATGTACTTTATTAGATTGTTGTAGCTGGAAGTTATGGTCTTAATTCAAAGCTTAATAAGGGCTTCTCCCTGATGTCCCCCAAGTTACACTGCTATTTAGACAGGAATTTTCAATGGTGGTGATAATTTGAGGGCTCAGCTATTGCTTCTTCGCAAGTGCTACCAACAAAGCCAGTAGTTAACATCTATCAGAATATGTAATAGAAAAGGTGATATAAAAAATTGGGAACATAGAGTCAGTGCTTAAGCTAAAGTATTCTTTTTATTTGCAATCCTGTTGCAAAATCAGAACACAAAATGGTCTGTGCTTGGAAGGTCATTGAAATTAACAGTGTGATGTTCCTGGTCCTCAACTGAAACAAACAAAAAAACAATTCAACAAACAAAAAACCGAAACAACATCAGGGCTTGATTTTGAACAATTTCCGTTTTGAAGGAGGCCTCATAGAATTTTACTGAATTTGGACAAGGCAAAGCAAAGAAAGATCTCAAAGCTCAAAGAGGAACAGAGCATCATGAAGGAGCAAACACGTTGCCTCACCTCTGCACCAGAAGTTAACAACTAGAAAATGACAGGGGATTTCCTGGTTTTTAGCTGCGACAGGGTTTTTTTAGTAGCTAGAATAGCTGTATTTTCATTTCAGCATGGGATTTTTTTTGAGAGAAACATTGATAACATACCGGTGTTTGCATTTTTGTAACTGGAAGTGAAGGACTTTGTGTTTTGTCAGTCTACAAGTGCAAGATCTAGTTGGAGGTGAGGAATACTTAAATTAATGAGCTAAATTGACATTTGGATATGTCAATGGGATATTCCATCTCATATCACATCATGGGCAGTATATTCATGAAGGGCTCTTCCTCTCTTGCTCCTTTTGCTTGGGTTCTCACTCTTCCAGGATTGCTGTTTTGGTTCGGGATTGTCGCTCCTCTGGGATCATTATCTGGGAATGGGCCAGGCTTGGTCGGCGGGTGGTGAGCAGTTGTATTGTGTATTGCTCATTTGAATCTTTTATTATTATCATTATTACTTTAATATCATTATTATTTTAAGTTTTGTTTTATTCCAACTATTAAATTGTTCTTATCTCCACCTATGAGTCTCCTTACCCTTTCCCCACAGTTCTCCCCCCTATTCCCTGGGTGGGGGGAGTGAGTGAGCAGCTGTGTTTGGCTGCCAGTGCAGTGCTAGCCCAGTGCTAGCCACGTGAAACCACCACAGAGGGAAAAACCTAAAAACTTAAAACCAAAAAAGAATCCATTGGACTTCAAAATTCCTGTACTTTTGGAGCTTCTTTCACAAACGATTTATATTCATGGGAGATCCACAGGTTTGTTCTGTCACAAATCAAGGGTAGGAGTACAGCTTCACATGAGCTTTACTTAATTTTTTGTGCAAATCAACAGGATTGAATTAATGAGAGTCGGGAGAGTTTATCACTTAAAAATTAAGCCAGAGATAGGAAGCTTAATCGTTTTTTTAAATCTCTTAGGCTCTGCTGATCTTTGTGACAATGTTTCCATCAAGGGGAAATGAAAAAAAAAAAAAAGTAAGAACTTTTCTTGCTCTCCTGTAGGACTATCTACTTTTTTAAGTCCTTCCAAATGTAAAATAGAAGCTATAGTGCTTTGACAGAACTGAGAAGCAAAAGAATGAAAAAACTTGCCTAGAAGTCTCCAGTAGTTCAGGTGGTGAAGGTGATGTGATAGAGGCTCAAACTGCAGCGAGCTGGGGGATGGCATGAGTTCCTCTCTGGAGAAGAGGGAAAGTGGACTTGCTAAAGACTCTGACTGATGATCCCTGTCAAATTTAGTTGCTGTGACTGAGGAATTTGCCAGCTTAGCTGTCAGCCATAGTCACAGGCTAGAGCTTGTTCCTCTTTTACCGGAGGCAGCAGAATGGGGATATGCTCCCAGAATATTAATTTAAAGTCCTTTGGTTTCAGTTTAGGTCTTGCTAAATCTAACAGGGATTCTTAAACTGTTCAATTTGGATGTGCCAATTTTTATTGCTGCAGCATCTTCTTACAATCCTCATGGAGCTTTTGTACCTCTTGTACCATCATACCTTATGGTGTGATGATTATGCTAGGTTCCCAGAAAAGGCATCTTTTGAGGTGGGATACTCCTAGTCCTAAAAAGGAATCGGTCACTTCACTGGCTGATAAGATCTCCTTTTATCTTCCTTTTTTCCTATAATGAAATAGTAGTACAGGTAAACATCTTTGTTTCCTGGGGATTGCACATTCAACTTTGGCAAAGTCGTCGCAACCCTCAATTGAATGTGTCAGCAAAGTGACATCGATATATATCTGGTAGGAGAATTCAAAGACTCTGAAATTGAATGATAAATTTAGCTCCTTTACATATTATTTCTTATTTAAGGGGTTAATTCTGGTAGTATCAAGTGCTTTTCCCTTTGAGAGTTATGAGAACATGAAATAAAAAAACACAACATAAAGAATAAAAAGAAACTTGGTTGAAACATATTTCTAATATTTATTTTTTTTTTCCCTTTTACTGAAGTCTTAGTGGGAGAAAAATCAAAGGATAGTAAATAGTGCAAGAAAATACAGTTAATTAGGAAAGCTTTGTGGCTAGCCCAGCATCCAGCTGTTCCAATTAAGAGAAGAAACTGTTCATAAAACTAAGCAAGCAAACAAACCACAAAAAAAAAAAAAAAGGTAGAAATATTAAAAATCCAATTTGTGGATATTTTTGTAAGGAGAAAAGAAAAAAAATATGTTTAATTTTAAAAATTGTTCATTGTGCCTTTTTCCCCATTTTTATTTACCATTTTGACTGTGGCAGACCATACAATACACCATCATGAGGCATCAACAAAAAAACCCCTGAAGGTACTAGAAGGTACTAGAAGCTGCAGAAACACTGAACAAAAAGTCATAATTTGTGAGTGCTCAGATGGACGCAGAGTGAGCATTTGTGTAATCTTTCATGAATTCTGATGTTCTCAGAAATGTTAGTACAACAGAATATTCTTCCAAACATTTGTAAGAGACATCGTAATTCATCATCAACTTTAAAAAAAAGAAAAAAAATCTTCGAAGGAAGAATCAGAAAGAATTATGCATGACTTGCACAGCTAATCATACAACTTGAATAACAAACATCAAATAGTTGCAGCAAACAGCTCATGAGCAACCAAATGTCTGAAAATTATTCATCAAAATAAATCTAACACTTGATAATCATGTTGGGGAAAAAACAAAACAAACCACAACCCACAAACAGCAAATAAAAATAGGGTAAGTGTGAACATTTAAAAAAAAATAAAATGTACACTACTGAAATGTAGTCACATTAGGATATTTGACTTCAGGGACTTCAGTCAGCAGTTGGGTTTTGACACTGCTTCATTCCTAGGACTACCGTAGCCCCAATAAAGTCAAGGAACCCTTTTGAGGATAAAGTTCAGTGCAAGGTTTTGATTTGATGATTCTTAGACCATCTCTCTTTTAAACACCCAGACAGCCAGGAAGTTGTCCCCATCCTCCACCTGTTGCACTTTCATGGAGATATTTAGATGAAAAATCAAATAAAATGATATTATAACTTGTTGTTTTCTGAAAGGGATGGTTCCAATCCTAACACTCTCTCTTCTCTTCTGGCTTGGTCCTGTATGTTTTCCTTCCACCAGTCTTAGTCCTCACTGAAAGGCTTCAGTTCACAAGCTACAAAAAATATAGGTCAAGAAATAGTGTAGATAGCTCTTGTTCTTTGAAGTGTGAGACCATGAACATTAGTGCTGTTATTTCTAAAGAGAAGGTAAGCTGTAGTATAGAGGTGGAAATGAGTCACCATTACTGGGGGAGAAAAGGGAATTCATTATAGTTTCATGGCTGCCAGTTTTTTCTATCTACCGTAGAAGGTACAGTATAACATGGATGTAGATGTGTATAAATAATGGTGACCATTTATTCCATATTGGGATATTAAAGAAAATAAATAAATAAATAGATAATTTTTTAAAAATGAGAAATGTGTGTATTAGTTCTGTCTTCACTCATGCTGCTCAAAAGCAAAATGCATACCTGTGTGTATACACAATGCTAAAATGTAGACATCAGAATGTATCCATTTATCTTTTAGGATGCAAAAAGAGACAACATTAAAAAGTGTGTGTATATATATTTATATGTATATGTTCAGAATTAATTTAATTGAAGAGATAATTTTAATGCATTATTTCCACCTAATCAAAATGAGAAAGTAGAAATTCTTTTTAAAGACTGTTTTCTACTGAAAGATGTTGAAAAATGAATTTTATATAGCCTCATACTGTGTTTTCATTTGTTAAGATAGTTTCTTACAGAGGGAAAAGTAAAGTACTGCTATGCTTTTGATATTTATATCTATTCTGGCCTTACTCAACCTTCTAAAGTCTCACTTACACAACTTCAGAATGAATGTTTTCTTCACTGTTTATTTGCATCACAGCACTAATGTGCTTCTTCTGCTCCATGGCTCGTGTGTTAGATGGCAGCTAGTCAGCTTGACTGGTGTTCTGAGAAGCAGCATCTGGCTCATAGGGTCAGGGATTGAAGGCAGAGGCTACCTCCATGTGTTGGAAGCTGAGAGGAGTTGGAACATGGTGGGACCTTGTCCTCCAGGTATCTAGGTATCTCCTTTAATGTGCACCTCTCTATTTGAAACTTAGCTCTGTGGCTTCTCCCCAGTCAGATGATCTCCTGCTTTCCTCTCCCTGCACTTTACCTGGTTCAGGTGCCTCAAACCCTGTGAGAGAAGAAATTTCAGAGGTTTGCCCGAGGATGTAAGGCAGGAAGCCACGCCAAACAGAGCATGCTGTCTGACCCAGCTCTAATGTTGTGGATTGCTGCCTGCAGGATGCCTGTAGCATGTCTACAGGTGTCCACATGGTTCTGCTAGCTCTCTGAGCCTGAAATACAGTTTACACCTAGTTAGTGGGAGCAGCACAAGAAGGGGAGTCTGATTCAGAGAGCTACTCCAGGGAAGGAACACATTGAAACTCTCTCTGAAGAAGCTTTGCTTGGCTCCCTGCTTGTTCCTCTGTCCTCATGATATTGATAGTTAACAGAGTTGTTTCCCGAGATACATTTCACACTTTAAAAAAGAGGAAAAGAAAAAAATAATTCTTTTGAAAAATTTTCCCTGATAATTCTGTTCTCCTTGAAGAAAGAGCTTGTTTTCTAAACAAAAATTCAATTTAAGTTTTGAAATTTTTATCGAAACTTATTCCAGAAAAGTGTATTGGCTTTTTCCCAACACTGTGAATTGCTGTTGCTTTTAAGGGGCTATATATATAGTTAAATTGCAAGGGGATTGGACTCAACCTAGTATACATTGGTATACCAGATATTCCTACCTAACATCACATAGAAGATGAAGGAACTGAGAAAATAGATTATGATTATAGTGCTTATATGGAGCTTAAAATACATTTTAGCTTGTGTACACTGCTTTCTAGTATTTAAGGACTATATTGATGGTCCATAGTCAAGCAACACTAAACGTGACAGAAATGGCTAGAATTTAGCTCATTGAAACAAGACCTCAAAGCCCTGCAAATAAATCTGTTAGGAAAACAGTACGAAGGATAATGTACTATTCTTCTGCCCCCAAAAATAGACCATGGATCCCTTTCCTGATTCCTCTCTTCCTTTTCTTATGGAGAGAAACTACCCCATACAGCTAGATACATCAGTCACATCCCCTTTAGCTGAGATGAGTGACAGCTTGTTGCTGAAAGAAATTTTCAGTCTTTTCCTCATAATTTAAATGTATTCCCACTGCATGACTTTGAGTAAAAGAAGTTATTTGCATGGATCTTTCTTTCTAATGCAACACCTGATATGCTTGAGACATTTCTGTTACTTTGAATTGTATTCTGTTGATTTCTGTAATACATTGTGTATCGTTCACTATAGTGGAAACGTTGAAAAGGTTAAGTCAGAAAGATGTGTGCTTATTTTTTCTTTTAAAGTGGTGGTTAAATATTAATACATTCCTGTGATACACTTCTATATTTTTGAATCCATTTTTTTATGGCATCAAGTTATTCACATTTTCAAATTTCTCTTCCTATTTGTTCATGGAAATGGCTGTGATCCTGGAGGAGGAAGACTAAACCTTCATGAACCACATGGTCTCTCACATTCAGACTCTAAACTTGTGCTCACTTTATGTACAATAAATGCAATTTTAAGCCCTGTCACCTATAGGCTGCTCTGTCAGTGATCCTAGCTGCAGGTTAATTCTCTTACTTACAGTTAGTGGAAAAGACTTTGAGAATATTCCTCACCTGCTTCAGTGCAACATAAGTTTCCACCAAATAGATCATGACAATAAAGCTTTTTAGCTCATTTGACTGACTTTGCTGTGACACAGATTAGGATATATTGACACACTGACTTCTGACTGCAGGACTGTAGGGATATTAATCTCCAGCTGATGGCAATAAACAACTGAAGACACTAATGTCTTCAACGGGTATAGGTTAGACTGCTATACCAGCAAGTGGAGTTGGTAAGGTCATAGTAAGAGGTGGTGAGAGAAGATTCCAGTCATCCAGACTGCACAATTTTATTACCTTATTAAATAAAATAGAATGACAAAATTATATCCAGTTTCAACAAGATGAGTAACCTTTTGCTCTCATTTTTTCTGGCATGTAAGCCAGAAGACAAAGGGGATTCCCCTGTCTTCATCAAAGGTTCCTCAGTTTTCATTTTTCCATCTTTTTTGTTGAGCTCAATTTCTATTTTATATAATTTTTGCTTCTATATTACAATATAATTACACCAAATGGACTACTTCTAATTTTCATTGTCATGGAAGAATACAAATTAAATTGGTTTCTGGCTACTGTTCTTCTGTGGTGCTTTGTCTCTGTCACAATAACACTCTTCCCTATGTTTTACCTTTTTTCACAACTATTTGCTCATGGTATCCCCAACACAATAACCAAGAGTCTGATTGCCCTTATATCACAGTATTGACGTAAGAAAGGTCAGGTCCAAGAAAAAAAAGAGGGAAAGTGAAGTAGGTTACCTGTTTAAGTCAAGGTAGATCTAAATATATATGAAATTGAGTTTTTCCATCTATATTCAAGCCCAAATAAATATGTGTTCTCTTGTGAGAACTTCAGGAAATTCCATCTGCCCATGTCCCTAGCATGTAAATGACATTTTGATTGTACTTTATATAAAACACTGACCTTGCTCCTCCCCACTCTCACCACTTCTACCCGGACACTCGGGAACTGTTTGGGTGCAGATTTAGATCACAAATATACCATTTGTTTCAGTCAAATCGGTTATGTTGCAAAACATTATTATGTCTCAGTAAGGAATTTAAGGGCTGACCCCAACTTAATCAAGTCAAAGGGAATTTCACTGATGTCTTAAGAAAAATCATGCTAAATTCTAAATTTACTATTACATCAGCATCAGATACATCAGTTACAACTTTTAAAGTTTGTAACTTTTAAACTTTACTTTTAAAGTTGTAACACCTCTAGCACTTGGGAAAGAGCACTGAAACTTGATCATTGGTGCACGATATGATAGCGCAGACCCTGGCACACTTTTGACATGGACAAAGTGGCACTGACCTGGAAAATGGGTGAAGAACTGTTCTCAGTAAGCAGTTTACAGACAACCACTTTGTTTTATTTCAGGGACGTGGTCAGACCATATTGGACATTCTTATTTGTATTAGAATATATGTAAATTTATTAATATAGCTGTAGCTATATTAACCAAAATTAACAGTGACAAGTATTGAGAGTACATTTAATGCCCAGACAATGGAAACAAACTTTTTAACATACAAGTTAGAGTTCACAACTGAGATGGTTTTGGATGTTAATTTTTTCTTATTTTTTTCTCTCCTTTCTCTCATTCTCTTTTTCATAAATAATTAGTTAACCTATGGCAAGGGGAATAACCTAAAGTTCATTTTCTATGCTTAAATAAAACATTAGCTGGTTTGGCATTTTCAGATTTCAAAAGCTTCTTTCAAGAGGTAAAAGAGAGTTCTTAGATATTAAAGACTAAAGCCAGTGATAATTGCCACTGGGTTAATTGGGCATGAGAGAGAGCAAGCTTCGAACCCACTCAAATTAGTTATAGATTAATGAAGCCAAGGAAAATAATAAGTTAGCGTTGTAATTGATAAAGCTATATCAAAGGCTATATGTTTTGCTCATTTTTTTCACCAGTTATGTGTACCCAGAATTCTCTGCTCCTGCTTTCTTAGTTCACCATCGAGCAATTAATAGTTGAAATCCTCACACTCTACAAATTCAGAACAACTTCACTTTCATGAGTGTAGGGTTTCATCCAGCAAGCAGTCATTGCTGCTATATAGGGAGAAAGAGCTTGTAACATCCTTAATGCTCTCAGAGAAATCTGTATTTCTCTGCCAGGCTACAGGCAGCACAATGAATCTCTTTTAGCTCTCAGGAACTATAATATGATTCCCTCAGATAACAGTTAATTTCTAGGGTTTCTCGGGAGGAAAAGGCAAGGAAATAGGGGTTATCTATTCCCTAGGGTAAGCATTTAAGTAGGAGAATAACTCTACATATTAATATTATTATTTATTATAGCACACATTGATAAATGTTAGTTAACCGCAGATATTTGCTATCTAAATTTTAAGTTTCTTGTCAGAGAAGAGATGAGCATTATCAGAAAATAATTTGTCTCACCTTGATGTAGGTACAATGAACTGCCTGTCTGATGCTTTTGACCAACCTAGGAGTGATATTAAATGTTTAGGTTAGGTGTTAGGTTGGATGTTTAACTTCTAAATGGAAAAGGACCCACACTATCCAACATACATAGAATGGTTTGGGTTGGAAGGAACCTTCAAGATCATTTAGTTCCAACCCCCCTGTGATGAGCAGGGACATCTTTCACTAGACCAGGCTGCTCAAAGCCTCATCCAACCTGGCCTTGAACACTTCCAGGATGGGAGCAACCACAACTTGTCTGGGCGACCTGTGCCAGTGTCTCACCACCCTCACAGGAAAGAATTTCTTCCTAATATCTCATCTAAATCTACTCTTGTCCAGTTAAAAGACATTTGCCCTTGTTCTATCACTCCATGCCCTTGTCAAAAGTCCCTCCCCACCCTTCCTGTAGGTCCTTCAGTTACTGGAAGGCCCCCAGAAGGTCTCCCTGGAGCCTTCTTTTCTCCAGGCTGAACAGCCCAACCCACTCAGCCTGTCCTTGCAGGAGAGGTGCTCCAGCCCTCTGATCATTCTGGTGTCCTCCTCTGGTCTCACTCCAGTAGGTCCATGTCCTTACATATAAATTAGGACTTAAGTTCTGGAAAGTTAATAGTCATTGGATCTTGATAGATGGCTAGTAATTCAGCTAAACACAGCTGTTTCTACATAGGACTCCTTTAAGAGTCCAGCAAACTGCTAGAGCTGAAGATCCTGGGTGACTTTGAAAGACATAAGTTTCAAACTCCTACATGATATCTGGGAAAGGTCTGCATTTGTAGAAGAGTTACACAAAGGCTCTGGATCTGTGGTAGGTTGACTCTGCCTGGATGCCAAGTGCCCAGGAATCTGCTCTGTCACTCCCCTCCTCATCAGGACAAGGGAAAGAAAATATAATGAAAAGCTTGTAGGTTGAAGCAAGGACAGAGAGATCATTAAGCAGTTACTGTCACAGGCAAAACTGACTCAACCTGGGGAAATTAGTTTAATTTCTTACAAATCAAAACAAAGGAGGATAATGAGAAATGGAACCAAATCTTAAAATATCTTCTCCCCATCCTTCCCTTCTTCCTGGGCTCAACTTCACTCTTAATTTCTCTATCTCCTCCATCTGAGCAGTACAGGAAGATGGGTATGTGGGCTGCAATGATTTCACCACACATGGTCTCTGCTGCTCCTTCCTCCTCACACAATTCCCCTGCTCCAGCGAGAGGTTCCTCCTATGGCAGACTGTCCTCCATGAACTTTTCCAGTCTGAGACCTTCCCACAGGCTGCAGTTCTTCATGAACTGCATCAGTGTGAGTCCCCCATGGGGTCACAAGTCGTACCAGTAAACCTGCCTCAGAGTGAGTTCTCCACAGAGTCACATCGTGCACATCCACTTGATCCCATATGCTGTCCTTCACAGGATGCAAGTGGATATCTGGTCCACCGTAGACCTCCATGGCCTGCAGGGGAACAACCTGCCACACCATGGTCTTCACCACAGGCTGCAGGAGAACCTCTGCTACAGCACCTGGAGCACCTCCTTCTCCTCTCTCTTCACTGACTGTGGTGTCTGCAGAGTTGTTTCTCTCAGATAGTCTCACTCCTCTCTCCCGGCTGCTGTTGCTCAGCAGTTTTTTCCCCCTTCTTAAATATGTTGTCATAGAGGTGTTACTACACTTGCTAATGGATTTAGCCTTGGCTAGCAACAGGTTCCTCTTGGAATAGACTGGCATTGGCTCTGTTGGAGATAGCTTCTGGCAGCTTCTCACAGAAACCACCCCTGTAGCCCTCCAGCTACAAAAACTTTTCCGTGCAAACCTAATGTAGAATCCAAGGAAGGAATTTAAAATTCACTGTTATAAGTAGAAAGAATGCTGTTAGGTTTAAGGTCTGTAAGGTTATCACAGGGGAGGTCCACCTCTCTTAAGTGCATCTACAGTGTAGAAAACTATACCTGAACACATTACCTTAGGATCCATTGATAGAGAGATAGAGAGAAAGCAAGCAAGCAGGAGAAAGAAGTAGAAAACTTTTAGAGATTCTTTATTCTGAGTTCTTTTTTCTTTTTTCTCTTCTGCTTATAATCACAACTTTGAGTTATTAGATCAGAAATAAGTGTATAAGTTGTAGACATTTGATTGGGTCAGTCAAATGTTACCAGTTACCCTGTAAGGCTACGCTCTTAGAGATCATACACAGAATCACAGAATCACTTAGATTGGAAAAGACCTTTAAGATCATCGAGTCAAATCATTAACCTCACACTGACAAGTCCCCAAATAACCCTTGTTCCTCAGCACTATGTCTACACGACTCTTCAGTTCGCCCAGGATGGGGATTCCACCAGTGCCCTGGGCAACCCCTTCCAATGCCCGAGAACCATTTCAGTAAATAAATTCTTCCTTATATCCAATCTCAATTGCCTTTGGTGTTACTTGCGGTCATTTCCTGAGTCCCTGATGAAACAGGAGATATTAAATAGAGATTGATTAATTAAATAAATAGAATATAATGTATTGATGGAACTTTTTGTGGGGTACTACACATCTTGATTATTATTTCTTGAATTACATACTTATACTATCTGAAAAAATCACCCAAATTATCTGTACTTCTCCAGTGTAATGTTTGTAGCATGATCAGGTTCTAGAACCTGAGCTCACTCTGAGTTCATAGGTTTCTTATCTGTAAGTAGGTTATTTGCAGAGCAGTCACTAATCACCAACATAAGTCTGGATGGCAGAATCTGACCCTGAAACACCACAATGCAGTTGAACAGTTGACAGCATTTAAAGACTATGGAAATCCTATTAATTGGGCTTCTGTTTAATTTGCACTTTCAAAAAAGACTGTACTCTTGGAAAAATTATTGTCCATCAAAGACAACCTTATTGAGACATCACAATGAATATTAGTCTGGGGTAATATGTAAATCTGAATGTCATTTACATGATAATGGAGTCTAACCTACCCCATGCTTCCAACTGGCAGCCCAGTAGCAACACATAAATTGTAAACAATAAAATGGGGCAGAATGACTCAGCAGGAGTCTCGTAACACACAACGTCAAGAAGAACAAAACGTCTCCTGCACACACAAAGCAATATCCGTTAGTTTAATAGCTTTCTGGTCAAAGATCTGACACAATTTCCAAGCTAGTCCTCAACGCTGCTGTCATGATCTACTGTAACTTACTTTTGGTAAGACTCAAAGAAGTTTATTCAAGCAAAATTGCTGAAATAGAAATATTTACTGGTTCACTGAGAGCTCCTTTTTAAAGACTAGCCTCCTTTATTAGTGAGAACTAACATTGCATGCTTCAAAAAGTACTCTCTTCAAAACAGTCTTGATAGAGGGATTAAGAACAGGACAGTAGAAACACATAAGCCTTTAATCAATAGGTCACCCGTTAAAATTTGGCTTACAATGGCAGTGTTTGCAAGCGACTGACATCTGTGAGCAGCTTGTGTAAACTGTCAAGGCTTCACTGGTGTCAGAATCTCCCCCAGTTTAGTATCAGACCCCTGAAGTCTGTCCTTTTGTCACTTAGGGGGAAAAATTCTCTGTATGATTCGTAATTCATAAGTAGATCCAAAAACTGTGACTGTATTTTGGCTCTACTGAATACTGATCTCACATGCCCTTCAAATCTAAAGAATGAAAGGGCTGATATACTCTCTTGTCCATTCTCTCATCTTCCAAATCCTTTCTCTAGCCTCACTTCTTCAAAGAGGCTTTAAACTCCTACAATGCAATGTAAATGAGGAGAGGAACTCTACTGAAGTTTCCAGTACCACAGAGTATGAGCAGCATGGCTGGAGAAATAGCTCCACTGCCCTAAAGGTACCCACCATGAAAAGCGATGCTCTCTGGACTAGCACTAAGGTTAAATTTCATTTGAGTCACGCAACCAATTTGATGGATTTCCTATGTCACTACAGGTTGTAGAAGAGTCAGCAGCTGAAGGCACCTGGAGAATGCCTAGGTCCAGTACAGCATGGACACCTGCCTTGTTGATACTGAGTGTGCAACACATTCCATAACCATGTCCTATATGCTGAAGTTCCCTATATATTGACTAGGGAAGACTGTGCACCTCAGCTATGACCACCTAAACATAAGTACTGTCTCTTGGTGAGGAGCTGGTTGGCTGTGCAGGAGTATCTCTGAGATCCTGCTGTTCTCCAGAGCTTGGCAACTGGACAGAGCTGGAGTCAAGCATGTTCTTTTACAGTTCACAGTCTTCTCCAGAAAGTTTCCTTTTTTCAGTGTTTGGAAAGACAGTATTGCCTTTGCTTTTAACATGGATAGAGATGTTTTCACTAATTTTTTACATTGTAATCTGCTGGATTTAGTCTTCCTTTCAAAGTAGGAAACTTCAGGTTTTTTCCCTTCTTGGCTTGAGGTCAATCATGCAGGTTATTAGTCTCCAGAGCTTACTAAGAGCTCACTAAGACATCTTGGTGTTTCTGTCTTTACATCAAACATCATTGCCAAAGTCACCACCTAAAATTAAAAAATGAGCTCCAGCAGCAACAACTTGAACCCATCAGATGCTGTGGGTTGTCTTCTGACTGAAAAGAAAATGAATTTGTGTCCTTAGAGAAGGAAGATGGTCCTCTTTCCCACGCGTGTCTGTGTTCCTACCATTGGATTATAATGTGAAAGATGGACATTGTCACTCTTCTCAATAGAAAGTGTCTATATCTCTACTGAATGAAGTGTAAGTCTGAACTGGTAAACTGGTAATCTGAAAACATCTGCCAGTTCAGCTGCCACAGGGGTTGTTGCTGCAAGGGTGGCATCAAAGCAGAGACAGGAACATCTCTGAGCATGCAAAAAAGCAGAATTCAAGGAAGGAGCTTCAGAAATGTTTAAATAATCTTTGAAATACCATAACAGCATAGCCTCTTCCAAAACCTGACAGGTATTCATCTGAATAGACAAATATGGGATTTGGGGTTGAAGTCCTACTGCATGCATCCAGAGTCTACATGTGAAGAACTTTAGCAAGTTTTAGAATTATTCCTCTAGCTGATTGCAGATGACCTTCACAACCACACTTTACCTCTGCAGAATTTCAGTCTGATATATAGTTTCTTCACTTTCTGGACGTATTTTTTTTTTTATTGTGTGAGAAATTCTGGGATTCTGAAATTTGCTGGTTCTTAAAACAAAATAGAATCACAGAATCACAGAATCACAGAATCACAGAATCACAGAATCACAGAATGGTGGGGGTTGGAAAGGACCTCAGGAGATCATCTAGTCCAACCCCCCTGACAAAGCAGGTCCTCTACACCAGGTTGCACAAGAAAGTGTCCAGGCGGGTTTTGAATATCTCCAGAGATGGAGACTCCACAACCTCTCTGGGCAGCTTATTCCAGTGTTCTGTTAATAATATATACTTACATATTTTGTTTAGAGAACTTCTGAGCTTTTCATGCTGATTGTGTTGTTTGGGCATTTGTATTGAACTTTTTTCTCTCTATATTGCATGATATAACCTATAATACATGACAAAGCAGAAGTGAAAGACCCTGACCTTTTTCTATATATTTTTTTTTTTAATGACACTAAACATTTGAGTAATTTCCCCTGAAAATTTTGACAAAATTGTCATGTTCTTGAAGAAAGTTTCATTTTGTCCAGTCAGCATTCTCCCATGTTCTTTTGGAACACTTTTTTTACCAGTTCTAACTAAATTCACATGAGAAAGGTAAAGACAGCAATATGGCAAACAACGTCTATGATATTTCAGAGAACAACTGCTTGACATTTATATTAGATTTCTGGCCGACTATTACAATACCTTTGATGAGTGAGATCTTGATTTAACTCCACATGGAGGTACGAATGCACCTCCCAGAGCCTGTGAAGATGCAGTGCCAAGGAGAAAGAGCAGATGGTGTTTGCCTTGTCCCTGCCCCCTGTGTATTACCCAAAGGGATGACAGCTTTACTCCGCACCTTGGCTCCACAGAAACCTGATGAGGGAAGATCCCATGTGGTTGAATTGAATGAACCCATCTCCTGCTGCTCCTTTCATAACAGTATAGAAAACAAGTCTGGGAGACATCCCCAGAGGCCATGTAATCCATTCCCTGCCCCCAGCCGGCGTCAGCAAGTTCATGGTTGACGCAATGTAGTTTTGAGGACTATGTCAGCTGAGTGTGGTTTCATGTGCAGTGAACTGGGGATTAAGGATTGAGAATCTTTGTAAGAAAATGGGATCTTTATAGCTTGTTTTCCCAAATTAGAAACTAAGTATTCTGGTAGACAATATTAAAGTTTAGGAGCTGCTGAATCTTAGAAAAGATAAGAAATTGCCAAGTGTCTGAGTGGTACCATGACTGTAGGAGAGGAACTCCTAGTGGCTGTTGATCTAGGGAAGAGGTAGAACCCGTTGCTTCATGAAGATACTTCAGCTCCTGGCTCTCAGAATTGCATCCAGATACATGACTTTCAGATGGTTTCTACTTGTGTGTCCTCTTTGGTGTGCAGAAAGGCAACTATTCTCACAGGAGAGGGAGGTGCCAGGTACCCTGTAGCCCCCAAATCAATACTGTAGCTGCAAGTAAGGTTGCTTCTCGATGCTTTGTCAACTACTGACAGTCTTCCAAATACACGAATGCCTTCCAGGGAGCAATGAGTGCAGCAGTAACCTCTCTCATGAAGTCACCTACTTTGGGGAAAGAATTTAAAGCCTTGCTAAAGAGGCATCTTGTCAGAGAGGGATATTTATTCTCCTGTTTGTACTCTGGACCTTTGTTTATGCCAACAGATGACAGAGCAAAGTTAAGATTAAATCAGTCCACTGCAAGGAAATCCTTCCTTTACCAGAGAATGTACAAATTGTTGACAAACAATGATGCAGCTCTTGAAACAAGAGTATTTTTCTCTCAGTGCATCTAGAAATGTCATGAAACAATATGTTGAAGGACTGTTTTATTAATGCTTTCTCTACAGTACTGAGCAAATGTATGCCACTATGCATACATATATGAGAGAAAATATATGAGAAAATAAGACATAAAAAATGCAATCAATACAATAAATCTAAGTATTCTCTCTCCTTAATAAAAAAAAAAAAGTGTATCTAATATTTAAAGCTCCTCTAAAGATGTCTTTATCTTTTTCTTTGCCTGCTTACTGAATGATTGACAGGTTTCAAGGAGGTGGGGCTTTAGATTGTGAATGTCAGCCACCAGTTAAGTCAGAGCCTATGTCTCTATACAGGTGGGCAGGTAAGTGGATCCATGGTCCTGGCTGAGGTTGTTACTGCCACCTTTTTTTTGGCTTATGGGGTGATGAGTGCCTCATGGTGCTTGCAGTATCTATTTCTCTGTGTTTCTTAAAAAAAATACAGTCGCTATCATGTCTAATATGTATGCACATGTATAAGTGTACCAATTTTGTGGAAGTGGGAATAAGCTTAAAATTGTTATAATAATCAGTATGGGCTATATTTTGCCTTAAGGCACAGCCTTAAGCAAGGGCTGGTGAACACACTAAAAAGAACAGGTTGGATTTTATTTCCTTCCATTCATTTCCTCCTCTTCTCCTCCTCCCCCTAAGGAAGAACAGGGAAAAAAGGCTAATTGCAAAATTCTCCTCCAGCCCTTTCTGACTGTCATCATATCTCTGAACAGAAGTAATGAGACATTTTGGCAACACTGGACTCTCTTTCTCCCTAGGCACTCATCCTTTTTAGTCCCCAGGGGCTCCCAGCCTCCTCAGCTCTTCCTAGCTCCCTCAGGTCACTTGCTTCTGCTGCTACTTCAGATTGTTGTAGACATCTGGGTTCTCTTTCTGAGCAAGTGCAACCTGACAAGTCCTTGGCATATTTGCCTACACATGTCATATCTTCATTACCTCAACCCTGTTGCAGCTCTCTTTGGGCCTCTCCACCTTTTTTCCCCTTCCTTGTTTGGATAGGTATTTATACCTCTCTTTATACTACCATGAAATGGGGGACAGGTTGCAGGGTAAACTCTGCCAGCTCAGCCAGTTTGTTCCTGGGACATCTGTGAGCTGAGTGGATTAAAACCCCCATCTATTGCCCACCAGTTATTCACGTTATTTTTGGCTGCCCAAGTGGCACACAGGGAATTCACTTCACTTCTATTCCTTTGCTAGGGTATTTGGTATTTTTAGGCACTTGACTGAGGGATCTACATTACAATCCTGCTGACTCTGAGCTCCCCAAATAATCAGTGGAGAAAGAGAGATGAGCGCACTAGAGGGAAATGTGAATCTTGAGGGTGATGACTTACCCTCTGGAGTTGCCTGTATCTCCCTGTAGGGAGATGTTGGGAGAACAGACTCTTTTTGCCTCCAGTTACATGTTGTGGATGTGGGTACTTGTTTCAGACAACAAACTGACAGGTATGTTACATTGATTTGTTTACTCTTTTTTATGATAAAAATGAACATATACCATGAATCATTCAAAGTTACATGAATCGCTTTGCTGTTCTCACCATCTGACCTTTTTCATTTGATCATTGTTGATTCTTCCATTTACAAGAAGAATCAAAAAGTCATACTACGGTCAAATACAGTTTATTTTAAAATTTAAGATCCCGTACTAAAGGGAGAAAAAAGTTCACCTATTCACCCATCTCAGAGTGCACTCTGTGGGTCACACTATTCCTACATCAAACCAAGAATCTTTATTTAAAAAAAAAAAAAAGTGTAGAAAAAAAAGATTAAGCCTGGAGACTTAGTTATTGCTGGTTCCCTAGTCACATCAGTCAGCAACGTGGGATTTAAAGTGTCAGAATGACAAAGAACAGTTCAATTTGTTCTAACATTGCACCTATACTCACGTACGTATTAGCTATGAAATCTCAAAGAAGCACCATTTGAAACGATCTGTGTTAAAGGGGGCAATTAGTGGGCAAGATGAAATGAAGGTACAGTTGTAATTATTTCATATCTTGAAACAAAAAGGAATGTCTGAGATATAATTTCACTGTTAAGGAAATGCAAGGCTTCTAGGAAAAAAAAAAAAAGGAAACTTTTTAGAACTAATTGCTTGGCTCTAATTAGAGAATGTAACCTTTGGAGGAATAGTGGCTGTTGAAACTCCAATTTTATTTGCATATATTAATATGTACATGACAATTACACCCCCAGAGAAAGTACAGCCTGTGCCCCAAAAGCCTAGTTTCAAATTTAGAAGCAAGAAAGAAATTCTAAACAACTTAAGAACATTTCAGTGCTTCTGTAGACTTAGGATCCATTTTATGAAAACTTTAGAGTGTTGAAATGACAAATCTACTTGTCATTTTAGTTGATGTGGAGATGCACATGTTTATGTTATGGAGAGGTACATTATGTTATGTTAGTACACAACTATCCATACCATCTATATTTTTATATGTGTAAGTGTGAAAGAAACCCAAAACCCCCATATATCTAACTATACAGATATACATGAAAGCTCTCAATATATAGTCTGTATTTTCAATAGGTGTAGCTAAGGGGATTTTCCCATAATCCATCATTCTACATCCCAGCAGTAATACAGGGATGTAGAATACCTACCATTGTTGTTACCAAAAAGTTGATAAATTTTGGTAAACATGAGAGAATTTGAGGAAGTTGGTATTGAGGTTGAGGCACCCCACATATTAAAATGTCACTACAGCTTTGTTGAAATGTCTGCTAAAGGTCTAGAATGTAACCTGGTAACTCTAAACTATTACCACTGAAACCTTCATTAGATAGACAGTTAGTACAAGGGATTAAATTGACTACAGAGGGAAGATCGGGTGTGTTGCAGGTAATCATACAAGATCCAAACACCACACTGAAGACATTGTTTCTGCTGTTTCTTATTCAGATTTACCTTATAAAAAGTTGAATAAAAGATAGGAAACAATGTGAGTGACCAGTCTAGAAAGCAAAAAAAAAAAAAAATCAGGGTCATCATTGACTAGCTTAATAGAGAGTTTAAGAAATGTAGAAAAGGATATATCTATGAAACCTCTACTGGACAGTAATTGGCAACTCCATTTGGATGGAGCTCTAGAAAATGTATTGTATGGATCAAATTTGAGGTGACTAATGAACATTGAATGACTAATGAATGTTGGTTTTCACAACATACCTGAAAATTCTCTATTAATGATATATATTCTTATATTTGGACAATATTTCAAACTCTTTGATATATCTTTCTGGTTAAGTATTCTGATTGTCATGGCACAGAGGTAAAGCAGAGTTATTACTTCCAATAATCAGAGGTGGTTTTGTAGTTCACTGAACACCTAGTCATACATACTTGATAAGTTAAGAATATTCTCGTGTGTATGTTTAACAAACCAAAATATGTCAAATAACATTTCAGAAAAATTCAGAAGATTTTCAAAGAAGAGAACCTCAGGAAAGAATAACAATGGCAGCAAACACTTCATATTCACAAATATTAACTTATCAACAATTTCAACTGAGTTTCATGTAGTTAATATTGTTTTAATATATTACTATTAAATCAAATATATATATAAAATATCACTATTAAATCAAATTAAGTTATTACATTGAAATAAATAGCTAAAATCAAAACCAAATAAAATCCTTCACTATTTTTTCTGTAATTTTTACAGTCCCAAGCATTATATGAAAAATAATATAATGACTATTTGTTGTAAAACAAAAAATCTAAACATCTAAATATCTGTAGGGTTCTTGATTCAAAATTCATCAGTTTCTGGTGTAAATACTTTGAAAAGTCAGTAAAAAAAAAAAAAGCCCCAAAACCAAATACAGTTGATAAATACGTAAATTAAACTTCCAAAACAAAAACTCAATTATGCCAACATTGTAAATTTTCAGCTGAAATAGGCTAGATAAACTTCTTGAAGAATTTAATACCATTTTATCTTAAAAAAAATATCTGTTGCCTTTAGTTTACAGAACTGTTAGATTTTTTATCTTCAGAACCAAAGACTCCAAACTAAAGATCACAGAATCACAGAATGGTGGGGGT
>NW_010325646.1:3699-8338 GCF_000700745.2 Antrostomus carolinensis | reverse complement strand
TGGCTGCCAGCCAAGTTAAACTATCACAATAATACATCTCATGCAAGAAAGAATGCATAAAGGGCTTCTTAAATTTCAACTCTAAACTTGGCAGCTAATGTTGAATGTCATCAGCATTGCTCATTCAATAAAAAACTTGTTATGTGTTAATGTGTTCTGTATTATTCCCTGTTTAGAAGAGTATTGTGAGTAAAGTAATGCAATTTGGAGAAAAGTTACAAATAGCTATACAAGCAAGCATGCCACTGAGATCACAGCATGATTTGTTTTCCTCCTGTGTGATCAAGTGTTCTGTGAAGCTTGATCTTAGTGTAGGAAGAGGACGTCATAAATTATATACTATGATAATGGAAGATTTTTATTTCTGCTAAAAGATTGACAGATGCTCTGAACAGCTTCTTCCCCATGAGACGTGGGGAGAGAGGAAAAAACAGGTTTCTAGGTGATAGAGACTAGGACAGTAAATTAAGATGCAATTTCAACAACAATTACAGTTATTTATTCTCTGGTATCTGCAGGTGCTTCTTGGTTCTGTGAGAAGATGGGAAAATGGAAGGTTGGTTTTGGGGGTGTTTTGTTTTGTTTGGTTGTTTTTTTATGTACTAAGACCAGAGGCAGAAATAAGCATATTAAATGTTTTCAAGTACAGTTCCACTTCCAGGCAACCATCATTAATATAAATATGCTGATACACAACGTGAGTAGTTGCTTCCAATTCATATCCTGTGAGCAAGGCTAAAGAGCATTTGGTGCTTTGTCCTCATGTTCTGTTAGAAATGAGTTGAGGTCAGTGAGAGTCCCAAAGTGAGTTCAGGGAGCAGCGTTTGATACAGTAGCTTTAATGCTTCAGCCAGCAAACCTTATGTAGTACTGAGCTGGAGATAGTGATGACTGATGGTGCAAGCGTACTGACAGGAGCTGTGACTGCATCTTCACAGTCAAGTTTAATGAGTGGTCTCAGCAGTCTTTATCAAAAGTATCTTCCCTTCAAGGTTGTGTAAATTCAAATTTATAAGTGCCAGTTTTGCTAGTTTACAATTTTTCCACTTTATCTTTCTTTATTTTACTGGATATTAGCCAAAATCAAATTTGCAGAAGCAAAGGAAACTGATTACTCTCAGATTCTGATGCGGCTGAGTTAATGCTGATCCTGAATAAAGAGTTAAAAAAAAAAATGTGGGCAAAAGAGTTCTTAACTGTTGATCTGTCCTTACGTAGTTTCAGAGTTTGCAGCTCTCTCCTGAAAGAAAGATTTAACAGGGAAATGACTTACCAAATTATGTTGAACTATGCTTTTAAATGTAATTGTGGACATATTTTTTACAGGTTATAGGAGTATTCTGACTTTTTTTCTCTTAAGTCCATTTGTGGATGCAGCTGACTTTTCTTCTTGCTCAATATTGAGCTCTGTAGACTATTTATAGACTAAGGGACAGAATTACAATCCCTAAATCTTAATTTGAAAGAAGACACATGCCTATTTGAAGTGAGCATGGAGGTTCAGAATGGTCTTACCTACACAGAGGTGGCAACTCTTTTTCCTGCCATGATGCAAACTGGTTGTACAAGAGGTGTTCATTTTCTGAGTTGCTTTGAAGAGGAATAACAAAGGAAACCAAACATTATTTTAGAGTAATCTTCCTGGGTTTTTGTAACCCAAAAGTGACACAGTATTGGTATTTCTTTGGCTACTCTTTTGTTTTTTTGTCTCTTGCAGGAAGATCTGAATCTGCTTAACTACTGATTTTAATAGCTATTACTGCTCATAAAAGAATGTTACTATACCATGTTTTATATTGATACTTATCTTGTGGAGCATTTTGCACATGAAAAACATGCAGCCACTGGCCTGTGGGCTACTTGAAGCCTCCTGTGCTTTGCAGGCTGTGGAATTTGCTTTTCTGAGTTTTTTTTGGCATGACAGATGAGGCCCATCATCCTGGTCCTGAAGTGGGAAGGTAAAATCTTGGTTCTCTTGGATTCAAGGCTTTTGTTCTTATATTCAGAATATCATTCTAGGCCTGACAAGATCTTTTAAGCTCAAGGCATAGCACCATAAAAATAGGAACTTTGGGAGATGGGTTATTAACTGGAGGAGAGTTTTAGGTTGGATTCTTATGTCTTCTCCAGCATTCTGGAATGTTTTTCCTATGTTTCTCAAATGTATTAGTTCTTTATTGTTAAACCTCATTTGAAAACATGTACCCCTTTGCCTGCACTGCTTTTTTTTTTCTTTTTCTCTCTTTGTTCTAACTTGGCAGATGAGTTGTTTACTTATGTCTAAAGCATTTTTGGTGTATACTGTACTTTATCAAAGACATAGTGCTGCTTCATCAGCTAATGTGTTCAAAAGGCCAGGAGAACAAGATCATCTCCAGGCATGAAATTTAAGAGTACTGGCACATTTAACTCTAGTTACAATAGAAAAGACTTTTTCAAGTACAGATATATCAAGGTGAAGATTTTTCTGTGTGATGGCAAAATAGCAAAGACACCTTCATTTAAGACAAGGGAAATATTTGCAACAGTTGCAAATGCAATCAGATGCAATAACTACTTCTTCAGAATGTATTTTGAAGGGAAGAATGATAAAGGAAGTTATGAAGATAACAGGGAATTAGAAAAAAGGCTGTATTGGTTAACCAAGGGGAAAGGAGTAGTCAGGACATGTCACTTGATAGGGTAACTGGTTTTCTGGGCATAAAAATAAAAGTTCCTCTAATCTATCTGGATATCCTCACAATATTTTCTGTATGAGAAATGATTAATAGTAAGGAATAAGAGAGAACTTCGAGGTGAAAGGAGTTGGCTAAAGTGGAAGGTAGATGTATATTTCATTTGGGGGAGCACATTGGTGTGTATATTGATAGATTAACCTATCCAGGTATATGGCGTTTACTCAGGGAGTTTTTTATGGACTAATCTTATTTAATTGATAACTGTGATACAATATTAAATTTGCTGATGACACAGTTATTAATACAGATGGGAATTATGATATCGGGCTGATTGAAAGGACCTTGAGAACCAGAATAATTGGATCAGTTTGTTCGTACAAAGTGCAGTGCCATTCAGCTAAGGCTAATACTGAGAGTTTATACTATTAAGATGGGAGTTAATGAGTTTTAGATCACTGTGGATGAGAATGACCTCATGTAGTAATTGATCACAAGATAACTGTGAGCTGCCAATGTAGTATGTTTGGTAAACTAACTCCTATACAGACATTCATTCTTCACAGAAGTGAAGTCAAACTGCAGCAGATGCCAAGAGGACTGTCAAGGTGATGAGGGGAATGAAGAGCCTGTTTTAGGAGTGAAGACTAAATGCTGAGCTTAGCTTGTTTAATTTAGGATTAGAGCAGATATGACTGCAGTCTTAAATACCAAGAAAGGAAGAATAATTTAAGTAAAGGACAACACTGGCACAAGAAGAAACTCAGTAAACTGGCCAACAGTAATTTCAGGTAGGAAATCTGAAGTTTCTATGGCAACCAATGAGTAAAGAATACTTGAAGGCAAAAAGTTGTTTGTTTTAATATGAAGTTTGACATGCGTAGGACAGATAGGGTTCATGGTTGTCATAGCAAGGAACTGGACTCATTGATTACCTCTGCTATGAATATTGCAGTGCCAGTCTTTGGTTCTGAGGCAGACTGGTGTGGCTTGACCATCTCTGTACTGGTAAACTGGAGTTAGGGCACTTGCATCATTGCTGCTGATGGGGGAGTGTCTGGGCTGGTGCTAACGCCTGGCCTGAGCCCGGGAACCGTATGGGAGCGTGCCAGCTGGCCTCGGGGACCCCAATGGTCATTCCACTCTATGAAAGACTGAGCTCCAGTCCCTGTACCAAGCCCAGTACTGTTTAATCTGTTACTGGTTCCTGAGGTGTTTTCCCTTCCCTACTCATTGCAAAGGGTTAAGAAAATTCCTGACATGGTGTTGTTATAGACCTCCCTACAGAAATAGTTATGTCATGGAGATTTTTGATGTTATTGTTCCTATTTTTAAATGTAAATAAATTCTGCTTTATGTGGGTTATATGAAAAAAAAAAAAGTAAACCTGGGCAAAACAATGTGTTATTTTTTTTACAACAGAAATAATTCATTTAAACTTAGTAGTTTGCTCTTAGATCCTACTCTTAGGTCAAAAATCCTACAAATAGCTGGAAGGTATGAGGGAAAATAGTACTCTCTATTTGCTGTGTTATTCTGTCTTTGTGCATGTGTTATTGACTAACTCTTGCAGAGAGGGTAGCAGATTAGACACTGTAGGAGGCAAATGTTACTATTTTTCACAAAAAGACAGGAAGAATGCAGTGATTACAATCTTACAAATTTGATATATTACATAAAAGCAAACAAATTTGAGGATCTTTTCTGTGATCTTGTAAAATAATATTTTTTCATTTTTTAGATCTTATTGGAGGGTACTAAGTTACAGGAGACCAGTTTACAGACGATGAAAGTGTGAATACATTCCAGTGTTTTTTTCCTTTATACTCCTTTTAATTATATAGCTGATGACTGAGGTGCCAAAAGAACAATCAGAGATTTTCTGCAAATGACAATAGAAAAATGAAGCAACAGTTTCTTAGCAACAAACTGGAAAATATGCTAAATAATATTTTTTCCTGCTG
>NW_010325646.1:0-3683 GCF_000700745.2 Antrostomus carolinensis | reverse complement strand
CTGCTGAGGTTTGTGTATGCTATGTTCCAAGCATTGTTGTGAAGTAGACTCAGATTTTTGTGTGTAGTTCTTTCAGATTAATGTTTTTACAGGTTTGCCTTGACATGGAGGTTTTCTGAAGAACCACTGTTCATAGGGACATTCTTGCTTGGAGTACAAATGGAATCAAAAATCTTGTTTTGTAAGGCTAAGGCATTAGATGGAACGTTAAAGCTGCATTTTTTAAGGGTTTGGTGAACTGTAAAAGAAAAAAAAAAGGGAAAAGAAAGGGCAAACCATTCCAGTCAGAGGTTGCTTCTTTGGAAATAGTGAGCAACAGCTGATCCTAGCTCTGGCTCTCTCTCAGTGGTGGTGAACAGACTGAATTGAACTTCTGCACAGTTTAGGTGCTGAGCAGAACTGTGATTACACTCCGCATAATCTACATAGTGTACATTATGAAGGGGTATTTATTTTTTGTGGAATATTAAATTAACAGAAAAAAAGGGGAAATGAAAAATGAAATGTTTAATTTAATATTGACCTGTATGGAAACTCTTTAGGAGTCCAAATTTAAACAAACAAACAAAAAAACCCCACCCTGGGAAGAAAACATTACTTTCAAGTTGGCCCAAAATGTATTGCTTCCCCTTCACTCCCAACGTAATCCAAACCCACTGAATTTTTTCTCCTTTTGTTGGTTTGGCCATTGCATAAGAAATTCTGGCTTTTAATCTGGAGTGCACATATTTTGCCTGAAAGCATTTCATGGCATGTCCTTCTATATGCCCCAAACCAGTTCCTTCATATTCCAGCTGATTCAGGCATTGCACTACATGCTGAGACTTCCTACATTTTCAACTTCTCTTTGAATAATTTAATTTACAGGTTAATTTTTTGGGAATGTGTAACAGGTAAAGTAAGAATCACAACCTTTTCAGAGCAATTTCCAGAAGGCAGACACATAACTGCTGGGCAGCAAAAGAGAATGTGCATCTGTGTAACATGACAAATCCCTTCACCCAAGAGTCCTTAGGTTGAGTCAGTGTACCTGAAGGATTGCAAAGTCCTCACATCTGCTTTGTCGGGGGGTTTTTTTTTTGGTTGCTTTTTTTTTGGGGGGGGAATCTTAGCCTGTATTGCATTTAGATTTTATTGCTTTAGAAGACATGAATAACACTATTTCTCTTCTTCCACTAGGTACAAGTGCTCTGCAGTTGTCTCCATCAATGAAGGATTATTTAAAATCAGCCCTGTTTTGGCTTTGCAAGCTTACACAGATCCTTTGTTAAAATGGAGGTTCCAATTCACTCTGGATTTCACAAAAGCAGTAGAAATAGCTCTTCATTCTGTTACAATAGCTATGACAAGGTTAGAATGAAGCTGAAAGTGGAGATTTATTTGGGAGAAGAGAGAGGTGGGAAAGGGAGGAGCTGAAAGCAGCAGCAGCGGAAGGGAAGTCATGCGTGACTTTCATCACAGATGAAAATGACAGACCATTTTGGGCGCGTATGCCTGCAGATTTACTATCAGAGTGGATTAAGTTTTATATATGTGTTTTTTGAACAAAATATGGAAGCTTTTTCTATCTGGCAAACGTGTGGGTCAAAAGGAGATATGTTTATATTGAATCTGGGCAAGCTACTTCCTTCTGTGATCTTTATTCTGGTCCACTGTTCAATTTACAGAAAAAAATACTCTTACTTTTATTCTCCTTTTCAAATTTCCAGGATAATTGTAAATCTCTTCTACATCTTTACTGATTTTAAAATTAATGGGAGTCATGGCTGCATAGTGTTTCCTGGACTGAGTTATAAGGACAAATATTTAAAGGCATTAAGGAAGCTGTTTGCATGTTTTTAAAACACTGTTCTTTAGTGGCTTACAAAATTTATGTAAAACTTAATATGATAAAGCAGCCTAATTGTATATCAGAACTCTGCATTCTTCAGTCTTTAAAACTGAGTTATGAAATACCTGATTTGAAAACTGCAATGAGTTCAAGGCACACAAAAGTAAATGTCTTTGGGCTCGTAAGATTGTTAAGATTCAGGAGGACTATTTGCAAGGTGAAATAACTACAAATTGCCTGTGAAAGAACTTGCAGAAGGATTTTCCTAACTAATTGAGACTGCGATTTCAGTATGTTTTGCTGATACTTACCACTGTCAGAAGCCCTCATGTCAGGATTCTGAATTTGAGAAGAGAACGTTTTATAAAACTTGATTTTTTTATTTTTTACTTGTGGAGCTAGTTAGTGAACTACTCTGAGAGGACTTGGCTTCAGTTATAATGATTGTATCTGCTGTCTGATGATGTTCCCTGGTTAAAAAGATAATGCAAAGGAGATGTTCAAAATAGCGTTTTTCATTTTAATTTGTCATCATGCCTTGAAAACTCCAAATGGTTCTGGTTTTCTATTACATAACAGTTTAATTATTTATATGTACTTTGGATTAGATTTTTTTCTGCTAGTAATTCTGTTGTACATTTGAAATTAATGGAGATGCTTTAATTTTTTACTGTTTTACTGGTTTAACTGAGCACAGGATTTGGCCTAACTGGTACACAGAGAAGTAACACACAAAGGACCACATTTATTTTTTGCTAAATAAAAGCTGAGGTACTTACCAATCGTAAAATAAAAGTTAATCAAATTCTGGGCGATATACTACGTAGTATTATTTAATGCTTACAATTTCTGGAATTATTTTTATACTTTCTCAACAAAATTTACTGGGTTATGCAGGTATTCCACAGTAATAGTGAAACATTGCGCCCACTGAAATAAGCCTTTGTACAGTATTTACAGGTGTTTTTGAACTCCTGGTGTGAGTGTGATTGTTCAGTTGTGTTCCATGTAATCATTGCCAAGGCCACTGTCTTGAGGCCTGGAGAATTACTTAGCTCATGAAATCCTGAGTGCAACTGTGTGTGTTGATTCTTGCCCTGCATGCATTTTGCATCACTAACGCACCCTGAAAGAAGCTGTCTTACTAAATTAAAAAAAAAAAAAAGGTATTTTTCCTGCTTATTTGTCTACTAATTGGGGAAAAAAATGGCACACCTTTATTTTGAAATAAATAGTCTCCCTTGTACTTCCAACATGCTCCTATCTGTGAGCCAGAATGGTAAATCCTACAGCATCCAAGGCTCAGCGCCTCAGCTATCAGGAAGAATGTCCATATTGAAACCTGCCCGGCCATCAGCGTGCTGCGGTACATAACCTGAGTCCGGGAAAGGACTGTAGAGGTGAGGAATAAGAAGTTATGAAGCGTGGAAGTGATGCCTTCAGTGGAGATTCACAATTCACTGCCAAGGACATCAAAGGTTTTTCTTTGCAGTTTTTTTGTGTGGGTTTGTGTTTTTGAATAGGCATTTTGGTTGTTGGGTTTGTTTTTTTTCTTTATTAGTAGAAAAGTATGCATTGGGGGAGGAACCTGCTTTAGACTTTTCATTAACATCAGCATGTTTATAGGCTATTTTCTGTGTAATTCTGCTCTGAAATAGCTGCGATAGCGGGGCAGGACCGGGGAGGTGTCCTAGGACAGCTGGAGAGGAACGCTGCCCGAGCTGAGAGGACTGCAGCAGTGGACGAGGAGCCCGCGGGGGGGGCTCAGGAGCTTCAGGGAGGCGGTAGCTGTGGGAGGGAAAGCTGGTGGAGGCCACAGCCGTGGAAGAGGCGCCCCGCGGGCGGCCGCAGC
>NW_010325645.1:0-11691 GCF_000700745.2 Antrostomus carolinensis | reverse complement strand
CCCCTGCCCGGGTGGGTTTTACTAGAGCCCAGCGTTTGGCGGTGTAAATGACTCAGCAGTGCGGGGGGTCCCTCCTGCAGCCGGTCCCCGAGCCCCGGCGCACGGCTCTGCCGCCCGGCTTGGCACTGCTGCCACTTTCCGAGCTGGGATCAAATGCCAGCCTTTCCAGTTTATACAGAATAAATACCAACAAAATCTAGCGGGGCGTTTACTTCACACCTCCCACGTTACTAATTTCCCTCGTCCCCTTCAAGCGATGCAGTGGTGTTAAGTACAGCAGCTCCGTAGGGTTTGGTGTTGGGGGGAGAACAGTCAAAATTAAGACTTTGTGCTGAATCCGCATAGTGAGATGTGGTGTCAGAGGCAGGACTGTAGTAGAAGAGTTGGAAAGCTGTCCATACGGCTGTGCTTGTGCCTTTGATTACGCGCCCAGAGAGGCAGCCTGCGAAAATGAAGTGTTCCTCTTCCAGCAGATGTAAGTGTATAGTTGATTTAAATTTCTCAAAATAGCTTGTTGGATTTGAGAACTATAGTTTCCATGGAAAAGAAATGTATTCATAATCTCTGAGGCTCTTTGAGGCCGTAATACATTATACAGTAAGTGTAAGAGCTCCGCATTCTGTACTTGGATTCGGAATTTAGAGCTGCTCCTCTCTCACATATTCAAACTACTTATGCAAATTTGTGCTGCATGTGATCTAGAATTTTTCAAGGTATGTGGCTAAACTAACCATGGTTAATGTGCCCTATTAATATGAAATGGAAATTAGCAGTCATCTCCTTATAATAAAATGCATAAGTTTAGCTTGGGATGTATTTGTAATTCCAAATGAAACTACAGCGCATCTTTTGAGATAAGTAATTCTGTACCCTGTGTGAGTACAGGTGGATATCGTTTAATTTGTAGGAGCTAGACAAGGACATGCCTCTTATATGTGAGTAACACCTCAGTAAATAAATATATTGTTTCTGATGGTCTGCTTGCAAAATGAGCTGTCGGCATGAATGAGTGTGGGATAATACTTCCTCAAAGTAATGGCCAAGGCAGAGCCCACTGAGGTGATGTCACCCAGTGGGCACCAGTATGCTGGAAATGTATATACTGGCACATTGTGGCTGGTGTCTAAGCCTAGGATTGGCAGTAATAGTCCCTAGCATGGCATTTTCCTCCAACTCCCGTGCATTGCCATCTCCTTACCAGTTTACCATTTCTTCTCCCATTTTCCCCAACTCTTGTGGTGTGGTTTGTACCGTGCTCGCTCCCTGACAGGCACCCCAGTCCCACTGGCTGTAGAAAACGCTGCCATCGGAGTTCCCAGTGTCCTGGCTGGTGCTGCTGTCCCCACCCTCTGCCATTCTACCGGACTGTACACTGACCAGGACTATATTGTGCCCCCATGGCCAGCCAGATCCACAAACACTTAACAGAAAACTGGTCAGTGGGAGGGAAAAAAAAAAGAAAACTAAACTCAAAACAATCCCCAGCATGCATAAGCAGTGGCTCAGCTGCACTGGGCAAATGTTCCTCCGTTCCCTGTATAATTTATCTTCAGTCATTGCAAATACCACGCAGCTCTTCGTACAATGAACAGATGCAAATGTGGAATTATCTTTGGAGGATAAATCTGTGCTTAGAGCGAATCTGGATGAGTGCTGTGCTTACAGGTGTCGTGGGGGAGTGAGTGAGAGCAGGAAAGATGCTTGGTGAAAAGTCTGGAGGACCTAATCATTTTTGCAGACCGAGTGTCCTGTGGGGCCAAGTGTGGTTCTCAGGTGCTGTCTTGGGGGTGGAATCAGTGGAGGGAGTGCAGAGTTGCCCAGGTGTAACTGCATGTTGATATTCATTTACTCAGGCTCCTGGGATGAGCAGGAGCTGTTGGGCTCCACAGAGGCGTGCCGGGATGCTCCCCCAGCGACAAATTAGCAGGCAAGACAAAGCAGAGAGCAAACAGACAGACAGACAAATAGGGAGATGCTGCAGAGGACAGACACAGTGCATAGTTCTGGGCAGTTGAATAAACTACTAATTTTAGCGTCTTGGCAGTGAGCGAGTACTGTATTCATACTTCTGCTTTGCTTGGCCACATGTGTGACTTTCCCTAGTTATTTGTAGCTCAGGAAGAGAAACCTTTTTTTGCCTTATACGGTGACAAGTTTATTTCCTTGTTTTTTGTCTGTCTTGCTCTCTACAGGGAGACCATGAGGGCAAAACCTCAGCTTGTTAAGAAACCCAGGCAGGGGCTTGAGTTCTTAGGAGTTATCAAAGAGCTCAGTTTTGATTTGGCTTGGCTTTTGTGTCAGTACATTCAGAAGTCAATATTGTTATTTCTTTTTAGTGATGTAAAAACTTATTTTTTCCATGTTCTCTGCACAATAAGCTAGCAGTGCCCGCTTGAATGTACGTACGAAGTAGACATTCATTATGTGGTTTTGAAGCAAAGATCATTCACTTTTATTTGTTCGTGAAACACTGTGCTTGCCAACAGGGCTTTATAAATAATAAATGCTGATATAAATTTATAAAGTCCAATTCTTTTCCCACAGAACTCAACAGTGAAAATACCCCAGGATGCCAAAAGTGAATGTCTATGGTTAATTAGTACGGTGTCTCTAAGATTATTTGTGTGAAGTTTCAGGGAGTATTTGATCAATGTCATGTTCCAAAATATTTGTCAATTACTGTGCTTGCTGTTTGCAAAATGCACATGTTCCAAAATGATTCCGTGCCATATCCTGCATAGTTTATGCAAATACAAGCCTGTGCTGCTGCCTTAATTTCTGGGGCTGCTGAATACACCCTATTATTTGCATATTCTTGTAAGGTTTTGTGTATGCATTTATTTAGCTTCATCTAATTACTCCTGTGTGTTTTTGGAAACTTGAATTTCCCAGCAACCGCAGTGGCAGCGAGGAGAACGCTGCCTGTAGTCTGGCTGCAGAAGTTACTCGGGGTTTTCACAGCAACTTTTAAAAGCTCAGATGATTTCCACCCCCGGGTGCTCTCCTACAGTGTAGGTCTGTGGATTAAAGAGCCGAGCGTTACTGGTGCAGATGGCAGCGGGAGGGAAAGGCTGGAATCTCCGTTTTCCAGCCGGAGCCTTGTGCCTTTCAGGCGAATGCAGCAGTGTGATCGTCATGCCGGCCGTGCAGCGATGAGGATTTTGATAAGGCTGATTCACATACCTTGGCAACACTTCCTTCCCTATCCCCCTTCACCCCTGAATTCCTATGTGTGTTATATTTTGGAATATTTTAACTGGTAATAATGTTCCGAGTGCTCCTGGTAGTTTATCGACGAGGCACTTCATCACCCTGCCAGTCAAACCTTTTGCTGAGCCAGTGCTGAAATCATTGCTTTAGCAGAAGGCGAAGAGCTCTTGGTTTGACAGCCACAGTTTGTGGAGCAGGAGCACAATTTAATTTTCTCTCCCTAGCCTTTAGCCTCGGCTTGCTCTGCTTCAAACTGACCTAGTTGCAAGCATCCAACATCTGCCAAAGTCACGGGCTTCTTTAGATAAAGGGCGTGCATATGGGAAGTGTGTTGAGAAGCAGTTATGTGGTGTGCTCCAGATAGCTGTTTTTACAGAGCTTTACTGAGATGTCTCTGTTTGCTGCAGCTTTGAATGCAGCTATTCATGGGTTTTATCAAGTGATAGAGGATGACTGGCCTGAGCATGAGATGGAAAGGAAAATAATTGGTCCCTCCCAAGGAGCGTGCATTGGTGTTTGTGTGGGAATAAATGCCAAATTGTTTCTTGTTTTGCTGAATGAAAACTTTTGAGCGATGCTTAACTTCCCAGCTAGGGCTTTACCCGTGCAACAGTGTTTGACTGCAGCTTGCAAAGCTCTCTTAACATATCTGCAGTAAAAATAGTACCACGTGAGTCCAGGTGAGATCATATGTGTGTATGTGGTCTCTGAAACAGGCTCCTTCTGTTCAGTTTTATTGCTGCTGGGGTTTGGGATATTAATGAAAATTTTAAAATTCCATATTCGGGGGGGGAAAAAGAGTATCAGAGGTAAATACTGAAGTTAGTCATCAAAGGGTTCCTGCTGGAACTAACAGAAATAGGGGTCCTGTGAGAGGGACACCAGGGAACTGAGGGATTAAGAGCAGAATTTGGCTCTCGGATTTTTAAGTTGCTTTGGTGCGCAGCCCCTTCCCCTCCCATGTTAAATGTGACAAATACAATGCTGTGTTCCTGTTAGAGAAAACAGTTGTCTCCTGTTGCAGAGACCTGGTCAAACCCTCCTTGAAATCAGTGGAGAGATCCGCATGGAGGATGTCATTACAGATAATTTTAATATAGGAGTACTGCAGTGCTTCAAAGCTTTCTGGTGTGCCAGGTGCTGTACAACAGAATTTGCCCTGAGTATCTGCAGTCTGAGGAGACCGAGTGGGAGAAATGTTGCAGCTGGGGAAACTGAGGCAGGGATTAAGGGTTTGATTCTGTTGCTGAAGCTATTGATAAAGCTTTTACTTGGTTAACAGCAGCAGAACCTGAATGACTTAGGCATAGGCAGAGCAAGGAATTCCAGTTTCAGGTGTTTCAGTCCAATGACTTAACTGCAGGAGCAGTTTTTCCTATTGAATTTATTATTGTTTTATTAAAGTATTTAAGTATTTATTTTCCTAGAATAAGAATTGGCTTTAAAATACTGCTGTCCTTTTTTTTTTTTTTTTTCTTTCCATCCTCAGCAGTGCTGAGTAATAAATTAGCTGTAATGCTCATAATTTATTTGTCACTGGAGTATTTAAGTGGAAAAAAAAAAAACATGGAGTGAAAATAAATGTTTTAGTGGGGATGAAGATTGCCAAGCATTGGCTGGTTATTGCTTACAGTTCATTTTCCCTTAATATATCTTTGCTGGCAATGTTATTTCTGGAAAGTTGTTTCTAGTATGCCTTTCCCATTAGAGAATATTGTCTGTTTTGCAGCTGATTTGCGCAGAAAGTTATTCTAAACTAGCTCTTTTGACTACATTCATATTTCTTCTCCAAGAAGTCTTTTGATGTGTTTTTTTTGGGGGGTCTGTGATTGCAGTGTGGAGGAGAAACCAGATCCTACTCTGGGTTCTGATGCCTTCAGACTCCTGTGGGGCTTGGGTTGGGAGTGTGACATTGACTCATTTACATGAAAACTTCATATAAATTAGTAGAGATAAATTCCAAGATGTAGGTTAGTTTTTTGAGTTCCAGGAAGGCTTGTGAGTAACTGGCATTTATACTTTGGCTTAAAGTTTTCTTTTATCTACTACTAATAGATGAAGTGTTGTAGAGATAACATCATATCTCTCTTGTGTTATATACTGTGTGCTATTCGTAGAGTAAATCTAAATTTACAATCTGATGCCTTCTTGTTTAAATGCATTTAAACGCAAAATGCACTAGATGGGTAAGAGTGTGGACTGAGTGATTGTAGTGTTTAATTTTTTTATTATATTTTTAGCAGCAAGTTTCTTCAGTTCTTCCTTTTCTCTGTAAGGTCCAAGTGATATTTGTAAGCCCCGAAAGAAAGAGCAGCCTGTTAGAAAAGTTATGATCTATCATTAAAACCAATGTCTCATTTCTTTTGGCCAACCTTCACTTCCAAAAATCCCTTTAGCATTTGCTGTGTGCCTGTGTGACAACTAGCTCTCTGAGTTTTAACAGCCTGCAGTATTAGTGCAGCTGGGGTTTAAAGAGATCCTGAATTGAATCAGAGAATGCTTTGGTCTGAAGGTCTGTGTTGTTCTTGCTTAGTAACTTTGTACAGTGTGACTCTTTAAATGGTAACGTAGCCCCTGTCCCAGTTGAACTGTGATCTCTCTCCTTCTCTGCAAAGCAGAGCAGATATTCCCTGTTTCCCAGGAAGGACTGTCTCTCAGGTTCCATGGGCTTTCTTTTCCCTGACTTTCAGGATATTATAAAGGACCAAAAGCCAGCTTCTGTTCTGTTACAACAGTCTAAATTTATTGCTTCAAAAGAGTTATTCTGCAATTCATCAAGAAGGATTTGTCCTCTGTGTATAATAATCTAAAATGTTTCCTTACTTGTACACTCCTTGGTCTCTAGTTATTCCTTCACAGTAGCAAGATTAAACTATTTAGTGGGTGAGGCTGCAGCTTGGATGAATTAGTGTAGCTTTGTCTTCTGATCAACACCAGATGAAGCTGCAAAGTGATATATTTTAAGCATCACCCAAGGAAGTTTAAATAAACACATGATAATCGTTAGTGTAGTAACTCCTTTAAGTGTTCCACTGAAGTTTGAAAGAATTCATTTTTCCTATTGCATAGAAAAATGGGGCACTGATTTTGATTTACAACGTTTCATTATAACTCTGCAGCAAAACCAGGACTACAACCCCAAGAGTCCTGTCTCCGGGTCACCTTGGAGCAACCACTAGACTCAATCTCTGTAGATATATACTGCCACGCAAATAGCACTGCCTGCTCCACTAAGTAGAGATTTCATGCTGCCACACTTCGTATGGTATCGATACAATCGATAGTGATAACATGCTGGTTAGGGAGATCCCAGAGGGTCTGGCACTTCTTCCCATTGGTGCTGGGAGGACTCTGCTCTGTGATGGGAAGCATTCTGTAATGCTTTGAGAGATGATCCCTACATCCAAGATGTTTCAGTTGGAGTGGATGGATCAAAGAATGGAGAAAATGTTCCTTTTCGCTAGATTTTAAGTGGGGATGCAGTTGTAATCATGTAGAGATTAAGACCTACAGCACAGGTACAACTGGAACTGCCCCTCCTCGCTTAGCATACCTAGGAAACACTGCAGAACTAAAATTTCTTAAGCTCTCCAGTTATCAACTTTCTCTTTTCCAGTCTTATTCTGAATGTGATGTGCTTCTGCATTTTCATACCTAAATATTTCTTACTGAAGTGAGGGGGGCAGGTCCCCTCCTTCTGCTGTTGCACAGTGCCCGTTGTATTGAAGTTGGAGATACTTTACTGGGAGGCTCGTATTGCAGCAGTGCCTGAACACACTCCATTTTAGATAACTGCCTGCAGCATAAAAGCAAAATCTTTATTTCAGGTTTCCTTGAATATTTATCATAATTATTTTTTATTTTACATGGTTCAAGAAGAAAAGCAATTTGCTTTGGTTTGGTTTTCCTCTCTGTTGCTTCTCCCTTCATAGTATCCTTTTTCCTCACCAAGCAGCCAGCTGATTTCCCTGTATTTTTTTTAACATCTTGATCTTTTTGGTGTCTGCAGCTATCGTGTGGATGTTTGCAAGCCCAGTGACTTAGATAAAGGTCTGCGAGGGCAGGTGTGGGAGCACGGAACTTGTTTTTACATGCTACATAATCTGTTTTCTAGGCAGGGATTGCTGGAATTGTCTTATTTTTAATATTTAAATTCCCTTTTAACACGCTTACCATGCTGTTCACCTGTATAATTCATAATGCCTTAAGTTTACTGAAAGCAGAAAAAGATTTAAAATTCAGTTTTACAGTGATCCATAAAATGACAGTGAAGTTTTTTGAAGGAATCCGGATAATTTGGTTGTATTGAGGTCTTTGTGACTCACCCAGCGTTATGGTTTCTGAAGCAGCTATGTCAAATTTGCTTTCAAGTTGGTTTTTTTGTGCTTTGATGTTTGCATCCGAATCCAACATTTTCTGTACGGTTTGGTTTTTGGTGGGGGTTTTTTTATTCCTAATAAAAAGGCAACTACAAACTCTACCACAAAGAAGCTGAAAGCAAGCTTGTCTATTTGGTTGTGTGGTAGAGGTGTGGAGGAATACAGAAAGCTTTCAGAAACTTTCAATTTTTGTTGTTAAAAAAATATAGTATATTTTCTTTTCTCACTAAAAGTTAAGAGTTTTTGAATGAACTGAATTCAGCGTTGTTTTTGGGTCAATACCGAAGAAACAGCCTTCAAGTGTATATTGTATATGTGTATTTTAAGGTGATATCTGACAGTTTAATGCCTGAAGAATCTAATGAAGCGATGTGGAATTGCTTTACAGTCAAGGTGCCAGGTAGTGGTGCCCTCTATGTTCCTAAAACAGATTAATTATTCTATACATTTATGTAAGGTGAAAAGTATTTCCCCTGCAGTCTGCTTGGAACCTGTATTAAATGGAGCTTTGCATGCTCTCAGTTACCACCTACATTTGAGTGCAGGATGGCCAGAGCATAGCAGTGATGGGTATGTTTGTCATATCAGGACAGAGTTCCGAGTTTTCTATAGTTTTGGATATGTTTCATCCTTTAATTCTCCAAAGGTGTAACAAGGAGTGAAAAAAACACTGTAACTTCAGAGGATTGCAACCCATCACGTTGAATGATGAATGGCCTTTGTTTTCTCTGGTGGAACTTCAACAGGAAGAGCTGCAAAAAGGTTGGTTTGGGGTTTTTGGTTTTTATTTCTGAGAAGGAGGATGTGAAATAGCTGCTATCTCTTTCCCCTTTTCTCCTCAGCTTCTTTCAAATGTAAGTTGGCGCAGCATTAGCAGTAGAGTAGAGAGTTGCTTGAGAGTGTTATGGTGCCAGAGTATGGACCAAACCTCACACTTTGGATTGAAAGGAATTTCTGAAAGGCTGCAGGAGGACCAACATGTGGCTTACTTGGCGTAGTAGCAGGACAAGTCCCCTGCACTTCTGAATAGTACCAGACCTCTATGTATACATACTCATGTCTATACTGAGAAGTGACAAAGGAGAAGAGGAGGGGGGAAGCATTTGAAGCTTCCAAAAGAGAAGCTAAAGATACTGACTAAAAGCAAATGATTTTGAAAAATATGAGGGAGAAATGCCCCCAGTGGTGTCCTGCTGCTTGCTGTGCTGTGCTGATGATTTTCATCTGCTGGAAACATGCTTACTTCCCATCTTGGCACAGTTTGAGTGTTGCATGATGTATTGAGGTGCCAAATTAGGGGTTGATCTTTTCTTTCCCTGTAACTGGGAAACAACAGAAAAAATAACAATATGTAACTAGGTCTTGATTTCTAAAGAGGAAAGACTTGAGTTTAGATTTCCTCGTTTCTCGTCGTTCTTCTGAGCTGCAGAAAGAACTGTATTTTTTGTCATAGTTTAGTAAAGCTATTTTTGATGTTGTTCTTAAAACTTTAACTTTTCTCTTTAAAAGAGAGTATCATCTTGCTTGGTGAGGTATTGTGGTGGGTTAACCTTGGGCTGCAGCCAGATGCCCACCCAGCTGCTCTCTCACTCCCTTCCTCAACAGGGCAGGGGTAGAAAATGAGGTGAAGAAGCTTGTGGGTTGAGATAAAGACTCGCAATTACTGTCAGGGGCAAAACAGACTTGACTTGGGGAAAGTTAATTTTTATTGTCAATGAAAGTTTAAAACAAAGGCAAAAATTAAAACACCACCTTCCCCCCATCCCAATCCTTCTTCCCCAGCTCACTGGCAGCATGTGTCCATTGGATGCTCGCTGTGCTTTGCTGGGAGAGCATCCACCCTCACCCATGAGCTAAAGTAAACTGTTAATCATGTTTGAGCACTGACATGCTCGTCACAGAATTGCTGGCAGGCACTGGGTAAATGGTTTCCTCTGTGCTTGGATCCTTGGTGGTCGGTCACAGGTTTTTTTGTGGTATGCCACTGGGCAGCAAGCAGGTTCAGCCCAAGGAGAAACACGTGTCTGTGTGACTCAAACATGGTGATATTCTTTCTGTACTGTAGGCATTGTCTGTAAAATTTGATTATTGTGGAAATTAACTTTCCCCATAGCCTATGCCCAGTGCTGTGGTTTGTGTGATGGGCAGAGAAAGTATTGGTTGTATAGGCTCTTTATGAGAAATAGTGGGCAGCATTTTTAGGGCTTACCAGCAAAAGAAAACTGTGGTTCTTGTTTTTGTCTTGTTCAATGTACAGAGCCGAGAAGCGGTTAATTACAATGGGCCTTTCAGCCTCTGCATGAGATGCACACTTTGTTTCCTGCTGCCTATGGCTAGTTATAATGCAGGTCCTTATGTCTGAAGTCAGCACAGCTGCTGGCTGAGGGACAGGATCTGTAGCTGAAGGGATGCCTTGTCTAGGGGTGCTTGTTTGTGAAGGGCGGTGATGTTAGTTTTGTAGTATTGGCCGGTTTGGGTGATCCTGTAGTTGGTCTCATCCGAGGTGCTCAGTGCAGTGAATGCCCATTGAGCTCAATTGTGTTCCTGCAGGAACCTGCCCCATCTCATGTTCTCCAGCTTTGGTTCAAAGGATTCTTTGGCCCCAGGTTTATATTTCTGTCATCAAAAGGTGGTATCACAAACCACATGGCTAGCTTGAGCCCCTGGGTCACAGTGCTGTGATGCTAGTCTACATTGGCTTCTGCTTTCTGTTTCTTCTCTTGCTATATATCTGTGATATTTAATGCTATTAAAAAAACCTGTCTATCAAGGGAGCTGGCTTGGGGTTACTGAAAAGCTTTCCTAAAGTCTTTGAGTTTCAAATCTACCAACTTTAAAGAACTCAAGAGCAAAGGCTGAAAAGGGAAGACTTCAAGTGTTCTATGGAGCTAGATAAACTGTTTGCTTCCAGGAGTTTATGGGCTCAATTGAAGCCACTTCTGCATTGACAGATCTCTCTCTGAATGAATGGATTCCAAAACCAGCTTGGGAGTTACTCGATGGCTATTGAAGTTATGCCACACCAGCAAACCATGTGCTGGAGGCACAGCTTTGTGGCTTTGCTCTGTCATTTGGCACAACTGTGCAAGTTTTCTCAAATGCTGGCCCCATACAGAAGTCCAGTGTTTTCTGTGGATTAGGATGCATCAAGGCTGCTGTGTTGCTCTTAATTTCAGTGCTAGCTCTTACCAAGAAGGCAGAAGTTTCAATTTTTTTTCTTGCTTCATCTTGTGGAAGCATTTGGGCCTTATGGTGTAGCCTCTCATACCTGAGATGCCATTTATTGATTTGAATCATTCAACTTAATTCAATGCCAGACAAGCTTTTGCTAGAATTGTTATTTTTACCTTCTTATTTAAAGAGTTCCCTAATGAATTACTGTAGTTGTGTATAATGACTCTTGGGAAATACTGGATGCAGCCTCTAGAATCAGTTCTGTGCTGTTCTCAAATTGCAGGCTCTTAAAGTGTATCTCTGAACAGTGCCCAGGGTCACTTGTCATTATCTGAGTTTTCAAGATGCTCCCAGTTTAATACGCTGCATCTTTGGTATTCTGTGGGCGGGTATTCGGTGAGCAATTGGTTAGCAGAGTAACAACTTGGAGGTAAATCTGGATGCAAAGTTCTCTCTGCTTTCACTGCCTTGCTGGGACCAGAGGGTTGCTGGCAGGAGAAACTGGCTTGCTTTTATCTAGGACATGAGACTTTTATTTCTTCCAGGTCAGTGTTTAAAACAGTTGAGGACTCTGCATAGTTGGGATTTTTGACTTGATGGAGGGGAGAGTGGGAGAGTCTGGGATGGAGGTAGGAAGGGAGAATTTAACTTCTTGGAAAGCTCCTTTTAAATGTGGAGAAAGCCCTTCAAGTGGGGCTGCAGCAAATAGTCATCATGTGGCTTTGTTGAATTGGATTTCTTTCTTGTGGAAGCCCCAGTGAGTCTGGGAATCAGTAGAAGGTTGTATTGTCTCATGCCTGGAAGTTTTTTTTTTCCCAGGCTCTCCTGTAAGGTGCCAGCTCAATACTTCTGTGTCCCCATCTTCAAAATGACTTGCTCTGAGATGATGAGATTGATTGACCTGGACAGGCTGGAGAGCTGGGCAGGG
>NW_010325644.1:34268-46191 GCF_000700745.2 Antrostomus carolinensis | reverse complement strand
CAAACCATTCTATGATTCTATGATAAAAAAACTACAAATATTAGGGAAAAGTGGCAATGCTTTATGTCCTGGTTTTTGATTGGAAACATAGTTCAGAAAATATAGACAAATAATCTGAAGTAAACTGTGTTTTCTAATAGCTAAGGCATAACATTTTAAGAAACATTATAATCTAGGATGAGAATAATTATAAAAGTTAAAAAAAGCAAGCAGCAATGGATACATTTTTACAAATACATCACTATATAGTTTTCAAAAAAGATGCAGCTCTATTGGTAAGCAAACCAAGCATACATTCTTATCTTTATTGTATTATTGGTCATTCTAATCAGCTCTAACCTTTCTAGACTATTTTCTCTTACATTAAAAATAATAATAATTATTATTATTTTGTATTAAAATAAGTACATATACCTCTGCACTTTTCAGATGCTCTCATTGAATACAGGACAGTTAACAGAAGTGAAGTCTTCAAAATGGATTATAACAACTAAAAACTTTAAAGAGCAGTAAGAAATAATGTAAGTAAAACATGCTGCTGTGACTTTTATAGTCCGGTGATACAGACCAGATTCCAGTAGAAAGCATTTCTGTTTTATAGAATTACAGAGCAAATGCTTCAGTCCTTGCAAGGAGAACACTCACTCACTACTTGTGGAGTGGGGTAAAAGAGGTTAAGTTAGCAACAGCATAAGTCTGCGTAGTAGAATTTACACTTAATAGCTCAGTAAGATATCTGTGTTCCTTCTGGTTTGTGACCTTGCTTATGCCAGGGATTATCTGCCTCACTTGCTTTTAAGAAACACAAGATATTTTTTCCTCTGTCAGTTTGCAAAAGATACTCCCTATATGCTTTATTCCACCATGTACATCAGCCCATCCCGTGTTAGGATCTGAGTCCCTAGTTCAGAATGAGTGCCTACATATAGAATTTACTTGTAACATATACACGAAGCTATGACATGTCAGGAAACAGGCTATTAATAACGAAGAAGCAAAAGTAAAATTATTTGTCTGATTGTTCATAAAATTGCATGTATGTTCAGGTAAAGAGGGAGCTTTAAAAATGAAGACAATTCAGCTGTTGGATTTTTTGAAAGAGATAAATATATATTTGTTAAAATGGAGAAAATAATTTATTTTATGGAACTTCATGTTGTATTCTGGAAAAGATGAACTCATTATTTATCCAAGTACTTTAGGGCTAAATTAAACAGGGAATCTTTTTTTTGTTGTTGTTGTTTTCTGATAAGCCTTGCTGTTCTAAATGTTTCTGTTTGCTGGTTTCTAGTTCCCATGTCCTGTGGGAACAAAAAAGGATCTATTTTTATCATTTGATTTTCAACATGAGAAGCTTCTTGTAACTGGCAGGGAAATGACCTTACTAAAACACTGCAAATCAAGACCTGGCAATTGGTTCTTGAACTGTTTTTGTAACTGATGAGATTGTAGACCTAATCCCTATATAGGAATATTCCAATACGAATGTACTAGACCTATGTTCCATCTTCTGTTATATGTTGTAAGTCTTTTTAGTGTACTCGGCATGCAATTTAAAGCCTAGTATTTGACAAATGCAAGGTGGTCTAATGTTGTAAAATATTTGAGTGGTATAAAAGGAAATTACCAAAATAAACTTTTTCTGCCCAAATGCTGAGAAGCAAGGAGGAGTCAGACCAGTAGATTGTTCCTCCTGAACTCTGACTAAAGGTGACTATTATATTTGCTGACACATGTGAAAAGGGTCTTAAGGCAGCCTAATTGTTCTAAGGGGTTCAGTGGTAGCAATAGCACTGAGTAGGAGGCCCATGTTCAATAATATTTATATCACAGACATTCTTTGTCTTTGCCAATTCCTATTTCTATTTTTTATCACCCGCCTTTCAGCATGCCTTTGTAGCAGGTTGCAAACTGATTGCTTTGCAAACTAATTTGGCAATTCAAATTTGAATTCTCTGTTCTGTAATTTGTCTGTTAGGTTGGCTGGTTTTTTATTTTTTCTCTTCAAAATAAGTAATATGGTTGGTAATTTCCCGGCTCTGGGACCTTGGCTGTTCTCCATTAGTTCTGAAGAATAATAGCCAGTGGCTCCAACGCTATTTCTGCAAGTTCCATTAGCTTGCTGGGATTATTTCCATCTGATTTCTGTGAACTTTCTTTTGTTGCAATAAATGTATTGTATGTTAAAAGATCAGTATTACTTAAGGAATCCTGGGTAAATCTGTTCTACCAGATTTTTTAGAAAGAAGGCTAGGCATTAGTGTATTAGTGTCTGGATGGAAAGTGAGAGCAGGATTTACAAAGGACGGCTGAACTGCTGCAGTGATTCTAGGGGACAGAAATGTAACGTATCACAGTACTGGCAGATGAACTGGCCAATGGTACATTTGGGGATGTTGCACACAAGTGAATTGTCTTTATAAATAATAACTATCAACCATTACTCTTATTTAAAATTGGAATAGTGACAAAAAATATATTTTTGAAATTCTTTTTGTTAAAATTAAAGTGCATCTTGTTTATAGACTTGACCCTTCCCTAGTACATCTGCTTAATTAGTTCTGCATCTTAGGTTCCAAGTCAAGTTTTAATGAACTTTGTTGTCCTTTCTTCTTGTCATGTATTGTGTGCATTTAATTATGATATTGGAGATCAATGTTTCTTACATTTATTTTCCTAAACTGTATCACTCACTGACATGATTCTGAAATGCATTTTTAGCAGTTTTGTCCTTCAGCTGTAAATTGTGATTCTGTACTTCTTCATTAATGATCTTGGAGTGCTTACATAACTACTTAAGAGAAAATATTAAATGTAAGATGGTTCCATTAATTTAAGAGCAGGGACAGTCTATTTAGACTCCCCTTTCCTTGCTCAAGGAGTACAGCATTTTTCATTTTGATAAATGATTTGCCTTGTTATAACTTTTTTAACTAATGGGTTTAGAAAAAAACCTGTTAAATAAAAATGGTATGACAAAAAAGTGTGACATTCACTTTATTTTATACAGAAACAAATGAATGTAACACAAAGTGATTTTATTGAACTGTAACAACAAAACGTTGGAAGCTCAGTGCTGAATTGGCCTTGAAATTGGTTCCTTGTGTAATAAAGATCCCTTTGCCTCCAGATGTAGGTTCAGATATAGTACAGTTAAAGACCAAGACTGCTAGCAACACAGTGTTTTAAGGCATTTGGCTCATTTTCCCTTTTCTAAAGGATACAACAGATGTTTTTAGCCTGAACATCAGTATCAGCATCCTGGACATGGGTTGCATATGGATGTAAATCAGAAAGGAAACTGCTTCCCCTCCCTCCTCTGATGTGCTTCTAGAGGTTATTATAATTGTTGCTATAAAAAGGTCATATCCAGAAATTTACATTGCTTTAGCTGTTCCTGTGGTCAGGAACAAAGCTACAGTTTCCAAGGAAGTGAGCCCTCCATATGTGAGTACCAAAGCTCCTTGGTCTCGTGGGGACTCATCCTTTCTGATTGCAGTAGAAGTACATGCATGAAGTACACTTATGGGCTCAGACTCCTTTATGGACTTCTTTTTCATGTCAGAGTTTTTCATTTTTAAAAATAAGCTATGATTAGCTGCTGTTGAAAACTAGTGTATAAAGTCTGGTGAGAATAGTTTCTTACTTGAAATTTTATGTCTTTCTGTTTCTTAATGGGGTACTGTTTACAAATATTTCATTTAGCCATGTAATTTAATGGTCTAACTTCAGGTGTGCTACAGTTTGTGATTGATAAAGAGTAAGTATCGAGGTTGAGATTTTCAAAGGGAATTAATAATTACACATTCCATCTCCCATTTGGCTTAGGTAATAAAAGGAAATCTATCTGTACAGGTTATTGCTGCAAATGTCAATTGCATTTATATATACATCAGAGGAAAGGTATTGGTCCTTATACATTTTTTCTTTTCTTCAGCTTCCACTGCTGCTGTAAGAAGCATCAAAAAGCATCAAGCAATTGAAATGACTTTTACATTATTTCCTCCTTTTGGTACCAAAATGAAGAACCTAATTACAGTGCCACTACCGTGGGTCCACCCTCTCATGGATGGAAAAGAAGAATCCAATAAATGAGGTAAAAATTTCAACCCCTCAGAAGGATATGAGTGTAATGAAGGGCATGATGATGTTGCACCTTCCACACCATCTATTAGAACCTGGATATATGGTATGTACATCTCCACAAACAAATTTACTACCACCACCGCCCTTTACCACTGGAGAAGTGCTGTATACTTTCCAAAAATTGAGTTAGTTTGCCTATTGGATTTCCATAGGATGGGATAAAATCCTTAGTTTTCAGGAGTTTCCAACACAAAACCTACTAACTCAGCAACTGAGCCTTACACCTAACCATAACTGTTTTTCTGTGTGTGTTAGTATTAAGAAGAGCATGTTCAGTTGTCAACTCTCTAAAGGCTCAAATTCGGGGGCAGAGCTCTTTTTCTGCCACTTTTGCCTCAGAATCATAGGCAGAGGAACTCCACATTCACATGCAAATGAATCTGGATGTGCAGAAAAAATTTGCAGTGTGTGTGCTGAAGAGAGAAGGTGAAAAGGATAGAGGAGAAAAAGATGCCTCTCTGGGTTGTGCTAGCATTGAGGGTAAAGTGCTACTGCAGAGTCTAAGTTGATACACTTAGCATGTTCCAGGACATGGTTCCACTGAGGATGGGACAATGACTGCAGTCAGAGATTGTGTGAGCAGGAGGGAGGTGAAAATAAAAGGTAAAAAATAAATTTTTTAAAATGAATTTTAAATACCCTCCACAAAACTATGAAGTGTGTAGCAGGTTGGGGTTTTGATTCCTTAATGTCACAATAAGAGTTTTCCTTTTAACAAGCTTGGAGTCAGAGGAAACATCAGACTAAAGACTGTATGGCAAATGGTCCATGATTTGCACTTCTTATTCTCTTTCCCCTTACTTTGCAAGGTAATAGCAGCCAAGCTGCATGTCAGAAACTCGAGGCCAAAATCTTGTCAGTCACTCCTACACCTTCATGGGAATTTTCTGCAGTCATGAGGACATTTGTGAAAAGTGATGGGAGAAAGATTGTCTTGTTAACACATCAAGGATGAGCACAATTGTCTTATTTTCAATCCAGTGCTCTTTTCATCTGAATTCCACACAAGAACATTTAACATTGTCTGGACAAGCGATAGCTCCCACTCTCCTCTACTGCTTATCCCTTCCTTCCACTAATCTTCTGATTAATATACACATTTGAAAAATAATCTATGCTTGTGTGTCCTTAAATTCCACATTTTTGTGCAACCTACAGAGTGCTGTCTTTGGGCCAGCAACCTAGAAATAGGTTTAGAGCCTAAATGAACTGCAGGAAATTACCATGGAGGAGTAGGAGTAACCAACAAGATCTCACTCGAACTTTAAGTTGCAGGATCTGTTTTTAAACTAATTTTTCATTACTGTATTTTCATGAGTAATAATTCACGACTCTAACAGCTGTAAGACTTTGACTGAAAATGAAATGTAAAAGGATTTTTTCCCCCCTGTTATTGATGTACCATTAGCACTGCCTTTAACTGTGCTTGAACTGGTACTATGATATGCTGAATTATACTTTCTTTGGGCCAGATTCCTGTCTATTGGAAACAATTATAAATTCATTGATTTTAATGCAGCAAGGCTGATATACAACACTCATAGGCAAGTGCCAGTTTTGGAAGATTATTGAAATCTGCCTAGACCTGAAGTATTTAAATGCTGTCCTCATGCCAGTCAATATTCCAGATAATGATTTCTTATTTAAAATGCTTATTCAGATCTTTGATAGCATATTGCTCTGTCAGATTTTGATTATAATAGAGACAAGAATAGTGGAGGACACAAAAATAGATTCTCAAATGAGATTGTGATGTATATGGTAAGATCTACCTCTGTAAGGCTTTCGAGCTTTTTTGCTCAATGACCAGAGTATTGCATCTTCTTGAGTTACAGCAGTTATTAAACTGGTTGACAAGAGAGATGCAGTAGTTGCCTTGAAAAGAGATTAGTCTAGTTAAGGAGGACTTTCTGTTGCTCAGAGAATCCTCTTCCAATAAGCCTTTTAGCTCTGGATAGCCCTGGAAATTTATTCTGTGTTCTACCATCAATATTCATAAACATTACAAGACACATCCAACCATTTTTTGCTTACTGTGTCTGTTTCTGTGGCTTCTGAGATACATTGATCTTTCAAAGGGTAACAGTGAAGGAGCAAACACCCACTTACCAACTCATTTGTGGGCAGGGCTTTTACTATTTGGTAAAGATCTAAGCCAAGATAAATAATCCTTCATCTGTGATTGCATGTAATTCAAATTAGAAGTTCCCATAGGCATATATTTACACCATATATGTAAATTATGGATGCTGGTGCAGTGCACAGTTAATTTCTAATCTAAGCTTTAAAATTCTACATGTGTTTAAATAATCAGAAATTAAGCTTTTAAACTTTTTGAAATATAATCTTCTTTTTTTCATATCATTGATATACAAGGCATGTTTTCATAACACTTCTGCACTTATGTCAACTGTTATTGCTCCTACATTACCATTAAGTAATGCGCTAACACCTCTTTTAAGGATGAGTAAGCTTCACTGTATTTTTTAACTGGAAAATAGAAGATAATATTCATTTCCCCTTGGAAAAATGACTATATGAAAATGCTTCTTCCTACTCAATTTATTTGCAAACTCTTGTATTCAGATTGCTGAATTAAACATTGATGTCTTGACTCTTTAATCACGTAATAGTTTCACAGAATCAAGACATCAAGGTTTAATTCACATCGAATTTTTTCACTGCTAAGTTTTGCAAGCATTTCAGCATTCCATATATCCCAGGTTTTATATTTGAAAATAGAACAATATTTCAAATTCACTTTTCTGAAGTGTTTTTAGGTGAAAGAGGGCATGATTTCCTTATTTAAATAATGGCATGGGTGATTGATTGATCAACACTTTTATTTTGCTCTGTGAGAAATTTGAAATAAATACTAAGCTGTATAAAACTATCAGCGATGACATAGAGTCAGCTTTTCTCTATTAGGCTTGTAGTACAGTGTTTCCTTTTGATAGTTAAAGGAAGGACATAATTTTTTACTTTATCTGTTACAATAGTCTTGTTCCTCTTTGGAAAATGATCATGGTGTGTTTTGTTTTGTTTTGTTTTTCTTCTGTAAAATAAGACTCTTTTTCAATGTTTTACTGCAACAAGGAAGCAATATCACAAAAATTCAATGTTATTGTGTTTACTGGAAATATATATATATACCATAAAATTATCAATATTGATAGAACATCAGTGGGCTTAGTGTGGTTAATTCAAATGGTGAAGTAAGGTTGCAAAAGGTTTTTTAAGAGAATCTTTTTCTTGATAAACTAATTTAGAAATGCATTGTTTACTACCAGAGCTTCTAGAAGTCAATGGAAATGTTCAGTGGTGATGTAGATCAGTCCCTTATAACATAATGATACGCACCCACAGCTGTCTGTTTACTTGTCACTGGCTATCTCATGGGTGTGAAGAATCTCTGTCAGGGATGGTTTCCTGGTGATATTCAGAACAGACCCAATTCCATCAACCTTTCCTTTAATTGCTAACCTAAACTGTGATAAGACCCTGCAAGTACCATGTCCTTCCAGTTAGGAGAACTGTAATGTTGTCCAGTCTTATAATGTATGTGAGAAGAAGCTTTGTAAACAGGGACTCAGCCATTCCATGAGGAAAGAAAGAAACAGAGAGGAAGCAAGGTAAAACAGAAGGCTGAAACACTCATACTTCAAGGGGTAGAGTGATTGTTCTACCACCTGAGCAAGGGATGATATGGCAGGTGTTTAAATGTCTGTATGTGGTGCATATTAGTCCTTTATTTTAGCTTTGATGTGATTTTCCCAGTTTAATTTACATGGTATAGCTTCGAAAATAAAAATACAAGATATTGAAGAGCTATCATGGCAAGCTTTTCATATGGAGTCAGTTTGGGATAAAAGAATAAAAAGTTCTAATAATATCTTTCAAGCATTAATCTCTGCAAGATGTTGTGAAGACCAGAATTAGAGCAATATGTGGTCTTTGCCATCTTTGACTGTTGTGACTCAAAGACACTTTTGATCACTTGAAAAGAAAATGCAACACTTAAAAAGCACACAAACCCGTAGAATTTCCACAACAATCCAATTCCTGTTTACATCCCAACAGGATCAATTTTCAATGCATTTCACATAAGAAAAAATATACTGTTCTCACGATTGTTTGTGTGTGTAGTTCTCCATACCCCATGCTGTAAATATACCCCACAGTGTCAGGTCCATGCTGTGACCAACAATATATGCTCAGTGGGCTAGGCTAGCAATATCTACTGTAAGTTTATATTTTTTCCTTTGCATTTTTTTGAAGCTGCTGCTTCTTCTGTCAGTCTGGCAGTATGGCTTGCTATAGTTTGAGGAATTGTAAAGCTGTCTCTAAAAAGTATATTGGAATGCGGCATTTGGACTCACAAATGAAAGCTCAAGCTCTCTACTGCAAGGCTTTTATTTTCAAAAAGTCTGCAGGGTATACAGCAGGACAGAAAAGCTGCATATGAACAGGAGTGTTTGTAGAAGTTGTACATAATGCAGTGTCATCTTAGTGCCTTACTTAAGGTGAGAATTGTGACTCTTTTACTATGTAGCATTTCACATTAAAACACACCTTAGCTTCCTGAGCTGTGTTGGATAATAAAGGAATCTGAAGTAAAATTCAGCCTAAAAGTCCTTTTAAAATATTGGAAATGATAGTTTGACTGCTCAGAAAGTAAGAATTTTATTTTGTCTAAAGTGATAAAAAGTGCTTGAAATTTCTTGAGAAGAAGGCAGAAGGGAGATGTCACATCACTTCTAGTCCTATTTTCACATGATTTGGTGAATGTGGCATTTGATTTGGTAATAATTTAGCAATGAAATATATCCAGTAATTTAAGAAAAGTCAACATTCATCTGATTTTGTGTTTAAGACATTCTTAGAGTGGCTGCAGTTTTCTAAAATTTCATCTATCACGTTGCAAAGTCAGAGTTTCAAATCTGACCTGTATGCATGTTTGTGACTAGTCAATTCAATCTCACAGTTCTATTTCTGTTTCCTGATTTGATTAACTGAGCCCACTGAAACACAAGTAATGGACCATGAAGACTTCCTATTGACTTTCAAATGGGACTTGCATTACTCAAGCCTGTTCATCTGAAAGTTTACTTAAAAGATGCAGAGACATGCCCAAGGTAGAATTATGGAAAATGCCACTAATTACTCAAAATATTCTTGGCATGTATTCACACAATGTCAAGCCTGAACCATTTTGAAGTGTTCTGAGATTATCTAGAAACCTAGAAATGCAATTTTAGCATAATTTCTAAACTGTTCTACATCTCCTAGACTAAACTGATATTTCTTAAATGTAAAACATAATTCATTGTAACTTGTGAGGACTGGTATTAGTGTAGCATTTCTTTTTCAGTTTTTTAAAACAAACACAACATAATACATCTGCTAAGAACAAAATTTCCAAAAGAATTTAATAATGAGAAATAGAGAATTGTATATATATGTACACACATAAAATTTATAAAAATTATACATATGTAATTATTATTTCTTTTATCACATCATATTGTTTAAGGAAAGTACAGGTACTGATTTCTTAAATATTTTTATTTTTGACTGAAGGAGTCGGCACCTTTTTTCTGCATCCTCTGAATGAAAGATGTCAGTATTCTTCATTGATACTTTTTTGTTTAAAATGTCTTTCAATGTATTTGAAATACAAATTTCAAACCCTTCAAAATAAGAGAAAATTTTTAATAAAGCTGTCACGTTTTTAAGGTTCCATTTAACTAAAATATCATTTAATTGTGAACAAAGAAAAATTTTTTAAATATCAACTATAACAGACAGAAATATTTGTATGTTATCTTCTTAACCGCTGTTTATTACTGGATTGTTACTTGCTGCTTATCATGAAGCAAGATACAGTCCTTTCTAAGGAATGATATTCAAATCACATCATAAAGATATTTTTTTATTTGCAATTCCATGAGTAAATGTAATTATAAATGTAAATTAAATGCGGTTACTTATAAATCTAGTGGGCCAAAAACATGAATTCTAATTGAAATCCAGAGTGAAGTTAGCCTTTGTTAGGGAGTTTATAAAATCAAGACATCTTAAACGTCTGCAAGGTTTTTACAAATAAATAGTAAAGGATTCCAGTATGATCTAGCTGGAATTCTGCCCTTGAATTAGGTATTTAAAGTTCTGAGAAACATCATTGATGAATTCATGGCAGAACAAGAAATATTTGTCCTACTCTGCAAATACTCTGGAGGTAATTTGTGTCCTAAAAGTTACATGGAGAAACCTGTGCTATAAAAAAAGAAGTGAAAATAATTTTTGCTTGCAAATTAACTACAATGCTGGAAAGTTAGTTTAATCTAAAAAATTCTGCTTCTAGTTACAAGAATATATATTTAAATTGATCTTCTGAACAGGAAAGATAATAGAATTATCCGATTTATCAACTCTACTACTAGGTAATTCATTAGAAATACTAGCAAAATATGTGGGTTTTGATGCAATTCCTGCCTACAGTTTGAGACCTCCCTTGAATAAGGATTTCATAATTCATATAAAATAGAAAAATACATGCAAATCTTTATGAAGAAGTGGTAGAGTAAGAACATCATGTTATCTTTTTAGTCCTTATATTAAAACATTACATACAAAAGGAAAATTTAAGTTTTATTTTTTGTTGTTACTGGCATGTATGCAGTCAGTAAAACAACAGTTTTGCTAACATTTTTCTCAGTTCAGGGTAGATACCAGAAGAAAATCCTGAGCATTCAGATTTGACTCTAGCAGTTGCAACATAGCCTTGACTTCAGAGGGCCATAATTGCCTCGAATAACTTACTGCATTGTATTATATCTATAACAAATATACAAAGACATACAATTTTAATAACTTAAAAGCTTTGGAATTCCACAGCAAGAAGAGCTGTATTTCAAAATTCTGTTGGGAATGATACAAATGTAACCCTGAAATCAAATCCATTAGAATCCAAAATTGCACTATTACAGTTAAAGAACATGATACTCAGAATGATGAAGCTGTAAGCAAGACAGAGTTTAAAAAGAACAGTTGTTTTTTAACATACAAATATAACCTACCCTTCCCAGATAGATATCTGGACATAGCTTAGTATCTTTCTGATAATTTTAAGAAAAGCAAAGCTAGTGTGAGGTGGGGGTTGGGAAGAAAGGAAATTGTACTAGACAGCCTTTTATTTTAAAAAACAGTTTTTCAATTAACTAAACACAAATATAGCTTCATGTGTACAGTCAAGAATTTTGATACTATCAAATCTGTGATTCATGCTTGCATTCCTTAGAATGTGAAATCCATTGACAAGATTGATTTCTAATACCCTAAAACTGAGTTATATTTTATGAGACTAGCAATTCTTTTAATCCTACTTTCTTGCTCTTGAAACATTTCCTGTTTATTACCATACACCTATTTATATTATTTTTGCCTGATCTAATTAGTTAGTGCGCTAGTTTTCACAAATATGTTTATGTTGTTTTTCTATAATGTTTAAAAATTAAATTGTTTAAAAATACCCAAAATATTTAGTGAATGAATTGTCTGTCTTTGAAATCAATGTAAACTACATACTTTGTAATCCTGTTTGCATTTGCTTTGGGTACTATAGGCAAAACATTGCTTGCATCTATTTCATTTGATGCCAATGGCAATTTTTAATATAACAGGAATCAAGTTGCTGAATATTTTCTATGGCCCAGCCATACCGCTTTCTAATATTTATAACTGCTCTCAGGGTTTCAATCACAAAAAGAAATGCTGA
>NW_010325644.1:5420-34239 GCF_000700745.2 Antrostomus carolinensis | reverse complement strand
GGAAAGACATTTCAGAAGATATAATTGAAATTAAGAAATTTGAGCCAATTATTTTAGTGATCTGATAGTTTGAGATCCTGATGACATCTCAATATTGACTAGTGAGCATGACAAATTATCCACAGAGACATAAGAAGCTGCATACCTGCAGTTATTTTCATTGCTACATCACATAAAACCAGGGTCTGGGATTAATAGACTCATAGATCAATAAAACATTGGCCATGTTATAAGAAAGTGCTAAGCATCAATGAGAAGACAGTTTCTAGTCAAAGTATTAGGAAAATAGGAATCAGTTTATTTCAGGGCATTTTTCCCCTCAAGAGTCGTTGTTACTGGCCTTATTAACGTATCTGATGTGTTCTCTCGAATAGTCTCCAGCAGGTGCCACATTTAATACAAATGCTTCCAGTCCTGAGTAACATACTGGAGTTAATAATGTAGTAACAAAGTTTTAATATTCTCTAATCTCTTTTCAGTTGGTTATCCTGAAAATAATGTCTGCTTGCCCTATTTGCAGCTCCAAAGACTATAGTGAACAGGTGGGGCATTTTCTTTCCAGGAAATGTCAGTTTGATGTCTGGAAGCAAATGTAGTTTTTCCCAGCTCCGTGAGGGTTTATCTTCTAATTTAATAGGAGCTCTAAATAGCTGACAGGTGATAATACATCTAGTCAGCTCAAAGCATATTCTCACTATACTACCAGCTACTAAATGGGAAACTTTCACTTCTGCAATGGTGATCTTAAGTGATCACCTTTGAGATCAAGAAATCATGTTTTTAAAACTTTCTGATTACAATCAGCCACCTTCATAGATATGTGTAATTGAACATGCAACTATGTGTATAGAAACATTATTTTGTAAAACAGCTGATAAATTATTTATCTGATATAAAAAATAATTTTCAGGTAAGAAGAGATTATTTAAATCTCCATGGTAGGCACCTCTTCAACAAAGGGGGGATATAGAAGTCTATAGCTAATCTGACCTGTGATGTCAGCTCCAGAGCAAGGATCTAAGCCTAAACTGGTGAGTAGTTCTTTTCTTCCAGAAACCCCTTTTCACTTACTGACCATTTTGAGTGGATCAAGTGTGGCCCTGTGAGTGCAGTTTTCATGGGCTGAAAGCTTTTTCTCCAGGCTCTGGTACTCTTTTGGTGACTTCTGCAGTCATACTAGTTATTCCCAACTTGCAATTATTTAGTTCTTCTGAGAGAAAAGGGGGAGGAGAAGAAGACGAGGGAAGACGAGTTCAAATACTATTTTTTTTCACTTTCTCTCAATTCTACTGTCTCCTTTCAGTCTACAATGGTCTGAGAGAGAACCATCTGTTCCTCTCACCTTCCAATTTTATCCCAGCAGTTGGTCCAGCATTTAGAAAGCAATATTTTCTTCTAGATAAAATAATTTTTTTCTCTGAGACCTGCACTGCTGAGGATGCTTAACTAGTACCCAACTTTCATTCCTGTTCCAGCTAGTTCTTGGTGTATGTTATTGCAAACTGTGTACCCGAAAGTGAATATTTAATATCATGTTGAGATGACATCTAACTCCAGGTTATGGTCAATTCCTGGTTTGGATCACAGCCCACTTAGAAAGCAGAAAATCTGTGTTAGGGTTACCAGTAGAGCGCATGAAAGCAAAGGAGATTTAAATCTGAGGCAGCTGTTCTAGCATCATTAATATGTAGGAGCAACAGTGTAGTGTAGTGATTCAGAAACAGAAAAGTTCTTCACGTTCCAACTGCATGCAAGGCAGATGGACTGCTTGGGTTAGCTAAAGAAAACCCTGTGGGAACATAGGATGTAGAAGGTGTGAGAGCTGAGCTGTATTTTAGATGTGCTGATGTTCTGCAAGGATGGTAAGCAGGCATCCACAATCAAAGAAGATCCCCGGTCTCTTAAGCCAAAACAGTACTAATATGAAAAAGGAAGATGGAATATTTAGATCTGCGGAGATAGTACATAGACCTAGTGTACCTGGTGCACCAAAGCCTCAGTCTGCTGGGGCTACCCACAAGATTGTTCTCAAAAGGAAGTGAGTAATGGCCAAGATGATCTATGAGAAATTGCATCACACAATTTAGGGATTCCTCCTGAAATGAAAACGATGGGACCTGTATTCCCTTTACTTTCCTTGATGTAACCTGGCAATCTGAATTATGAGGATTCGTCCTTTTGTACATTTGCAGTTGTACAAAATGTAAGCTTGATTTTCATGAACTTGCTCTGATATGTATTAATCTCCAATACAGAATATGTTCTTGAATGTAGTAAAATTGCTTAATATATTATAAGATATTAAATCAAAAGAAAAAATGTTCACTGAGTTTGTGATACGTTGTTATATACCCATTCTGGGTGAGAAAGATCTTGGAGATTTAATACATGCAAAGAACCACAAGCCATAAGAAGCAAACATTTAAACTTCAGTTCTGCAAATATTCAATTAGATTCTTCTTGTCATCAGGAAATTCAAATTAATTTGACTGTATGGTGGGTAAATAATTTGCCAACCCCCATTTTTTAGAACAGTGATTTTGAGCTTTTTAACGTGATATTCTGGATAAATCGCCAAACCGACGATTCCGTCAGTCGGCATCGTGTACTGCAGGAATGTAGATTATCTGTGTAGACAGATAGACAGACTGACTGACCAACTGACTGGCTGATTTTATTTACTAAGCCTGAGATTCAAGGAAGAAAAATTACTGTCAAGTTAAAAACTCCTGAAAAACAAGATTTAAAATAGAAAGGATGACACAACTCTAACAGTAGCATTGTGAATGGCGACATTGTCGTTCTGAACAGAGATCTGCTTGAGTCAAATTGAATAACGATGCTCTTTTTCTTCATTAGGGCCATTAAAATCTGTAGGGCTATGGGACCTGGATAGACATAAAGGTTTTAAAAAGCAATGAGGAGAGACTAATGCTCAGTGCTGTGTACATACTCAAAAAGCCCAATTAAGTAAAAGTTTGTTCTAATTTGTGCTCTCTGAAAAATCTAAACAGAAAAGACTCATTTTTGCTATTGCATTGGTTCAGAAAAAAACCCTACAATATTTTTCTCAGTATCACCATACAAATATTACAAATTATTTTTGGAGTGTAGAATGTTTTATACTATTATAACTGGAGATAAATATTATTTGTGTATAACATCAAAATAAAAGAATTCACCAAAATTCTTTCTCTGTGCCTCACTATGCTCTTTCAATGAAGTATCTCTGGGAATATTGCATTTTTCTATTGTTTTTTTTTTTTTGGAAGTGCTAATATTAGCATGAACTGTGATAAGAATTATTTAAGAACCTAATTGCATGCTCTCTATTCAGCATTTGAATTTTGCATCTTTGGAATTTTTCTTTTCAGAGTGCTTTATTTAGTTTCTATTAATACCCTGTAATTTAATAAGTGTAGTGGGAGGCTAAGGAGACTATGGAACAAGAAAAGATTTGCGTATTTCTTTGATAAAATAGTTTGTGATAGGCTCTGTTCTCTCTTTTTTAGACTGATCTTAAAAAGCAGTTTTGCTAAGGCTGGCATGAACAGCACAGAGCATGGAGAGACCAGATAGGGAGACTATTCATCCTTTATTCCATTCATTTGTCATATGACTAAGGGGAGGCTGAATCAATCAATCAAAGCTCTGCAAAGCAGTATTAAGCAATGTAATTCTTGATTAAATCTTGCTTTTCATGTAGATATCAGCCTGAAGAAAAGATCCTTTAAACTAAATCTTACCACAGAAGCAGAAAAAAAAAAAGAAAAAAAAAAAGATTGCTTTTTCTTTTGCCCTAAGACTATGCTGAAAAGCACATCTGAAGAAAATTGTGGCTGTGACTTCATGTTTGAGTTTTCGCCTGATAAAACATATTACTACAGGCCTCTGTTTTTTGCACTTGTAACCTGAGTAAGAAAATGGCATGCAAGAAAGAAATCTTCTGGAAAGATTGGCTAATGGCTATGTAAACAGCAAATGCTTGCCACATATGGGCATTAGGAGTTTTTATTGCAAAGGCTCAGTGACTACTGAGAACAGGGTAGAGCTCTGAAATGTGGTAGCGACGCAGATCTTTTGGGTGATGCCCGGAAGTATTTTGGCAATGTCCTTACCAGAGGCTTTGGGACTTTTTACCTAGGGCCTATGTAAAAAAAAGACTACAACAGCTAAAAGACAAGGCTGTACTGTACTGCTTAGGTCTTCTGCAAGGGCCTGGAGTGATGTGAATGAAGGGAACACATAATCAACAAAACAGTGCTTAAGCAACTTTATAGCAACAGCTTCCCAGATGTGTGGGTATGTTTGCATGTTTCAGGAACATTGTATGAGGACATGATCTAATATTCTGTTGTGAGATCCTAATTTGCTCAGTTTCTCAGAGTTCAAGGAATTCTTTCTTCAAATGCAGCAGTAGAAATAATACTGTTCTTTAGCAAACAGTCTTGGACAGATTGCAGAAATTTGTTAAATATTAATTCTATTAAAGCTGAATATTCAACTAAAATTAATTGCAATGCTATGTAAAAATAATTTCATTAATTTACTTAAAAAGGGATACAATGAAATCTGTAGAAACTTTTAAGTGGTATTTTAAATAATATAGTGAAGTTTAGTTGTATATTTTAGGGTAATATAGGTACAAACTTGAGAAGGAAAAATCCTGTATATATACTCACCTATAGGCATATATATGTGTGGATGTTACACGCACGCGTATATATATATTAAAAAACATGACTGGTGAACCAGGAAATAAAGCAGAACATAAACTAATCTTAGACATCTTATAGATGTCCTATCTGTGCTTGTCCAGATTACTGGTCTTCTGAATTCCCACATCCATGTGCACAAACCTGTTCACACTTCCATTTCCTAGTAAGTTGGTTTTAGCAGCATGTCATTATGATTGGGTATTTTTTGATCCAGACTGATGCCTGATCTGGACATTTGGAGAAGCTGGTTACTGGGGCATGGTGTAGCATGATAAATTAGCAAGGAAGTAAGATGTAGTGGGTGTGTCCTCACTGAATATGATTGGACACGGTAAAGAATTTAGAATATTAGGAAAGAATTATGGTGCCTGTTCTCCATTTGCCGCACAGTTTTTTAGAGGGAAATAATAATTTTCCTTTTTTTTTTTTTTTTTCTTGCTCAATATTTCCCTCTATCCTTTCTCACATGGCCCATCAGCCATGTGGATATTTTGCAGAAAGAATAGGACAGATATATGAGCAGGAAGGAAGGAAGAACTCAGTATAATTACTTTATCCTTTCTTATATGGTTCTTGTGGTATATTTCCCCTCAAGAACATTCACAGGGTGAAAACAACATAAGGGCTACTGAAAATATGTAGCAATGTACTTCATGCTTCTTATCCTCACTAATCCAAGACAGATATCATTTAAATGTAAAATGTCCCTCAATATCACTACAAAAAAATGGAAATACAGGATGAGCAATGCAAAATTTTTTTTAATGATCTTTGCATGAAGTTCTGTGCACCGCAAGGGACTATGGCATAAATACTCAAAAGTACTTAGTTTTCTCACCCTGCATGTTAGACGGTTCAAGAGAAAGCTCTGTAGAATGGCTAATCTGCTACTCCTAACCAGATATGTACGTAGACACTATTTCTAACCTCTGGTTGGAGGTTGCAGCCACTATGGGGAAGTACTTGCTGTTCATATCCAATGTGAGACTAGGTAGTAAACTTAGTATGAAAGGAGTTTGGTGGGAAGCTGAATGCTCCTCTCCAAGAGCAGCAAGGGAATGGAGGACTCACTCGCACAGCCACCTCACCTGCCCACACAATCCAGGCCATCAACAAGTGTGTATACGCTCTGACAAGGAGCTGGCATGTTCAGCCAGTACTGAAACAATTCCTGAGTTCAAGCCTAGTCCTACCCCTTTGTTGCAGTCCGTAGCATTTGTGTGCTGTGATGCTGAAAGGCTCCAAGCCCCCACTGTTCTGACAGGCTGCTGCTTACAGATACGAGCCTTGATCCTGTGGTTTTGAATATTAGGGAAAGGTTCCATTAAGTTTGGTGGGCTTATGAAAAAAACCTCTTCTATTTCAAGCTGCATCGAGTGGTTTTTCAAATGAAGATCTGGGTACCTGACCGTCCAGTCTCAGACAGTTTATTAAAATATCGGCTCAGAACTGTCTTCCTGTGCTTCCTGTTCTTTTTTCTAGGAAGACCAGTTGCTATGACCAAAATCAATCACCATTTCAAGATCCCTGGCACACATATGTGAAGATGAATCACTTTCTGTCATGCTTCTATTATTGCAATTACATGATGAAAGGGAGAACGCAATCCAAAATACAGAAGCCCCAAATCTCCAAATGCAAATGCCCTTGCAAATGAACCCTCTACCCACATGGAAAGAAAATATCCGGGCTTAGATTCACAATATGTAGTTTGGCTCTGATTCCATGTAAGAGAAAGCTTACTGTAAGACCAAAATCAAATTATCTCTTGTGTTCAGAAGATAGTTACCATTAAATCCTTCTCTGTACTGCCTAATTTCATTTTCTGAGTTTTGCGTAGTTTATCTTAGCTAATGAAGAATGTTGACACAGCAGATCCTGTTGCGCAGAGAGGAACTCAACTTTACTGGCTTTACAATGGTTGTCTTCAAAACACTTCTGGACAGAATGACATGAATGGAAAAACAAATCAGACTCCTACCTGCAAATCTGTATTAGAAAGCTTTATGTTAGTGTTAGAGTACGAGGGTTGCATTGTCAAAGAAGGGCAAAGCTGTTAAGAGCATGAGAAAGGCTTTATTTTGTGAATATTTAATTCCTAATGAAAGAAAAGTAGCATAAGAAAGGAAGTTATTCTTTTTCACCATGTCAGAATGCATGTTAATATCAGTATATCCAAGTGCATTACAATGTGGTTTATTCGAAAAGTACTGATGTATTTGTACTACAGTATTATTTCAGTATTATTTCACTATTTACAGTAGTTTTGTTTCAGGCTGCTATTTTTATGTCAGGGAATCCAGACTGGGAACTTTGTGAAGTCAGATGTGTTTCTCGTACTTTACACAAGATTTTGTTTTTCTAATTCCTTCATGATGATTCCAAGGGCTTTAATTTGATTTTATTCTGCAGAAGATTAGACCTCAATGTTACAAATGTTATCACTGGGACTGGTATATAAGTCTGCTAGGGCAAGATACCACTCGGGTAACGTTGCTTACTTTGGGTGAAACATACTCCTAGGACAAAGTGCCAGGGCAAATAATTCAACCTTTCTATCACAACAGGACCCAAAATGTGTCTGACATGCCACTTTGAGACCCACGAAACCACTTCAAAGAAAACTTCTTAACTATGGCCATCCTTGGAAGAGTTAACTGCTTGTTAACAGCTCCTATGTGTCATCCCACAAAGGCTGAAAGCCCAGGCAATCCTAGAGTTGTTCCTGCAGGAGTGAAAATGCTCTCCAACTTCTGCTGTCACTCCTGTAGTGGGATCTGCTCCAAATGATCAGTGGCCAGTTACAAGTGGTGTTCCCCAGGGGTAATGGGGCCAGCTCTGTTTAATGTCTTTATCAATGATCTGGATGAGGGGATCGAGTGCACCCTCAGTAAGTTTGCAGATGACACCAAACTAGGTGGGAGTGTTGATCTGCTTGAGGGTAGGAAGGGTCTATAGAGGCATCTGGACAGGCTGGATTGATGGGCCAAGGCCAACTGTATGAGTAACATGTAATAGGACAAGAGGAAACATCCTCAAGTTGTTCCAGGAGAGGTTTAGATTAGATATTAGCAAAAATTTCGTCACTGAAAGGGTTGTCAAGCATTGGAACAGGCTGCTGAGGGGCATGGTTGAGTCACCATCCCTGGAGGTATTTAAAAGACATGTAGATGGGACATGGTTTAGTGTTGGACTTGTCAGTGTTAGGTTAATGGTTGGACTCAATGATCTTAAAAGTCTCTTCCAACCAAAACAATTCTATGATTCTATTCTATGAAATGCCATGTCTCCCTGGCACAGGTGAGGCATCAAGAACCAGAGTCCCTATGCTTTTCTGTGCAGTCCTCACTTTAATGTACCCACTGTTAAGTGGTCCCCTTTGAACAAAACTCAGGATCTCATGTTCTGTCCCATTGAAATCTCAGCTCTTCAGCAATGTTAGATTCCAGTACTTTGCAACCAATAAATTTCTTCTTGGAAAACTGAATTCAGGATTATAAAATCAGAGCTTAGTCAGACTTTCCAAGTGAAGTCCTTCATCTCCCATGCATTAACTAGATGATTTAGAGGCTAGTCCACAGCTAATTTTACCCTGGAAACAATAGCAATAAATATTCTCTTGAGAAAAATCTAAGGAGTTTTACTTTATTTTTGTTGTGAGGAATGGCTAGTAGAAGGAGAATGGGAATTTGTATTCTTTATATTACATGTATATTATATTACAGGGAATGTATTCCAACAGCAGTGTTATTGTACAGTATTATACAGTAGAAAATGTGAGCAATAGCACTTTCAGGACCCATACGAAAACTGAAGACAATGCCTTCCTGTCCTTCTACCAGACAAATAAGACCACCCTTTATTGGCAAATACAGTTATCTCACTTGGAATCTGAGAAGCTTAAATACTAACCATTCTATGGCTTTTTCTTCTCTCCTTACTACACAGAGGATTGCCCTTGTGAAGGACTACATAAATAGAAAATATGATGGCTTTGTTTTAACCACACTAAGCCTGCCCTTTTTTTTCCTGGCAACAGTTTTAAGCATCAGCACTGCATCCATATTGTGCGAATTCCCTCGTGTAAATCCCATTAAGGTTAATAGAATTTTAGTTTTACTGCGTAATAAATTTCAAAGTGGATTAACTTTTGAGAAATATATAACCAGCCATGATGCACAGTACACAATCCCATATCAGCACACATGTACTGTAGCTAAGATATGGGAAGTGCTAATAGAGACATGATGAAGCAGCTTCGTATTATATGTAAAGAGAATAGAATAGAATATTTTCAATTTTGTAACTTAGCTAATATTTCAGTATCATTTGTCTTTTATTGTTTGTTGCTTTGTTTTGTCGCTTCTACTCATTTTGAAATTACATTCTTCCAGCTTTTGTGCTTCTGGATTTAAAATAATAATGAATTATTTGAGACACCAGCTTTTCCAAGCTGTTAGATCTTAATGCTATCTTATATACCTAGTAATCACTGGACTCACTGGAAGAACTGTACAGTAAGAGAGCTGGTACTCAGCTGCATGTATTTTAAGAGCATCATAGAATCATATTTTAAGAGTATCCCATGACCTTATGTTACATACATAACACTGTACATATTCACATTTTGTGAATTTGAAATTGGTTTATACTATTAAGTATAGGTTTCCTCTCAAATTACCGTATCTGCCTCTCAGGAGCTTTCAGAGACTTGTGTCACTCCAATTGCCTTTCCAAGTGATGTTACAATGGATTTGTCAGCTTTAAAACACATGCTTAAGGTAGAGGAATCTTTTTTCACTGCAGGTAGGTAACTCTCCTGAACTTTTGGTCATTGGTGCTGCTCTGAAGTCAAGGTGAGGCTGTGTCTCCATGGGCTGACAGTCTTTCCCCTGACTCTCTGTGGGGCAATGCCATTCCTCAAGGGTGAAGGCCACCCCTCTCTTCTCAAACCCAAATTTAGCTAACAAAAGTAGACAAAAGGTCTAAGCTTTCTAATGCTCACCCATCTCTGCATTTCTGCTAGAATTCTTTGCTTTTTCCCATTGTTCACATCCCTCTGTACATCTCACTTTTTGTGTTGCCAGTATGGTGAGTTGGGAAATCTGCCTACCTATAACTGTAAATTGCAGCCAAGGTTGTGAAACAGCAACCTATCTGATTATTAGTTATACTCACGAGACTGACCAAAAATGTCGTTACAGATTTCCATATTTATTATCTCAGATAATTCCATATCCAATAAGAATATGATTTTTTTTTCTTTACATGCCAGCCAGCACTGTAACTCTGCCTGTGATCTGAAAGTCAAGCTGTCATCTTTGCTTTTAATGGATTTTTTGCAACAGAAACTTACATTACAATATTGCTGCTAACTTGAGCCAGCATATGACTGAGGCTGTTTTTATAGCTCCATTGCTTCTGCAAAGAGCTGAAGTGAAAAAGGAAAGAAGAAAAAACGCCAAGAAATTCTTTTTGTTATAAAAATAAATAGTTATGGTCCTAAGTAGTTAGAGGAACAGCAGTGGTTCAAAAATAAAATGGCATGTCTTCAGAGTCCTTGTGAATGACTGTAACTGTACTTTTAATGTCTAATGGCAGTAAACAGATGCAATAGCATCTCTCTAAACAGGCAAGGTGACTTAGGCTTCTCTAATGCACATAATATCTTAAAATTGAAAAGTATCTTAAATGTGATTCATTCACGCTAACAAGAACTAGCTAAGAAGTTCAAGAGAGGTATCACTCAAGATTTCAGCCTATAGCTTCCTTCTTGTGGAAGGATCCAAAATGACCTTTTTTGCTTTACCTTCCAGTGTTCCAGGTCATGCTTGATTTCATCTTCAATTTCCACAGTTGTCAGTGGCCAGCTGTGCAAAATCTGAATACCTGTATTTGTGCTACTACCTAAAAATGCTTTCCCTTAAGAATCACTTGTAGTTCTTCATCTTTCCTCTGTGACTAGAACTCACAGTTAGATTTGCAGCCGACCATGTGAAAAAGTTGTGCAATTCTGCCTTTATTCAGCTCAGGGTAACTTTGTCCAGGGTGAGTTAAGCTGCTGTACCTCTGATGCTAACCAACGTAACATGTATATTTACTGTTGCATTTTTAACACCAAATGATACATAATTTTTCTATAGGTTTTAAGAAAATAGTAGATAATTAACTGTTTCAAAAGGGTTCAATATTATCCTAACTTTCAAGATGAGGAAACTGAGGCAGATGGCTGAGGCAATCTGTTACAGTGCACTACCACAGTCACAAAGTGTGTTTGAGACATTTATCAAAAGCGACGAACAGTTGCAGAAATGGACACATCAAAACCAATTAACTTAAATGATCTGTTTTAGACTTTCCTAATTTTTTTGCCCACAGGAAAAATACTCAGTATCAGTATCGCATTACAATGTGCCATTATGAAGTTGTAAACTGGGTGCCTCTGCTGTGCAGTAGTCTTGCAGAGCTTTGTGTGTGAACACTAAAAGTTGATTTTTCAGGTAGCATGGATTTATATTGGAGAGCAATTAATTGTGAACAATACTTTGTGTGGTCAGTTTTTTTTTGTTTTAACAACTTGCTGGTTCTTGGGGTTTTTTTACTGAAATACTTCTGGCATTGTTTCTTGTACTTCCTAGTACCAAGTCCCACTTCTGATACATCTCAGTGCTGATGAGACTTTGCAAAGCCACAAGTACTCTGTCTAACAAGGAAGGTTTTGATGAGATAGTCTCCATATGCAAAACCTAAGGATACCAAGTGTAACATGCAGAGGAAGAAATCAATTTCACTTGGCCCTTCTTATTTGGACTCTTCTCTAAGCTATCAGAGGTCCATTTGTTTTTTCTTTACTTAAGCAGAATAGGTGAGAGCAAGGTTTAAATATGTGCATTATTTAAATCTTTATTTGGTAATGGATTATTTTATACAGCTCAGCTCTATGGATATGGGTCTGTTTTCCACAGATCTTGCCAAAAGAGTTTCCATTCTGGGGCTTCCTGCTTATTTCTTCCAGCTGCTTCTCTTTCTTATCCCTTCTGTTGTTATTCTCCTCCTGTCTCCTTGTTTTCACTACTGATGGAGGGGAAGCTTGGTTAGACTTTGAAATCATAATATAAATGTTCTTGGCAATTGTTTCTTTCTATACTCTTTATAATTATTCTCCAGCAATTCCAATTGTATTTTCCAGTTGGAGACCATCACTGAGGGCTGCATTGCTCAGTCAGAACGCTAAAGGTGCATATAATCTTTTAAAAGAATTCATAAGGAATGTGTTCGACATCAAGACACTACAGGAGTAACACAGTGGCCAAAATGGTGTTGGCTGTGTTGATCAGAGTGATGCAGAAGGAAAACTCTTTAAATAGGTCCTAATTTCCTGATTAGTCCCTAACCTACCCAGGAAAGTCTGTTTGCAACACAAAGCCTCCTGACAATCTTACCTTGCAAGTTCACCATCAGCAATAACAGGATCTGTGGGACTTGTTGACCCAGCCTTCTTCAGTGGTGTGGTACTGGTTAGACACATGAAATGAGGAGGTGTGTGCAGGTGTCTGCATGCATTATTTGAATCTTCTATTGTGTTAATGACAGATAGTTTTAAAAGAAAAAAGAAAAAATTGTCTTACATCAGTGGAAGTAATTTGACTACCTGTTACTTCAACAGCATTAATCCTAGTCTTGTCAGAAGTGAATTGGTCCTCCTTCCTGCAAAAAGAGCAACTGGCGTGGAGGCAGCAAAGTGCTGTTTTCTCACATGTGAAAGTATTTGTGGAACAAAGTCCTTTGTTTGTTTGTTTGTTTCTGTGTGTGTGTGTTTGTTTTCTCTTCTTTTGGAACATATTAGAAAGCATCCTGCTCTTGTTATTTCTTTTGAATAGTCTATTTTCTGTAGAAAGTAATATCCACATGGTAAACTCCTATTCAACAAAACTGTGCCAAATATGTGCCATTTTCAAGCTAAATATATGTTATTTTATTTTACTTTAAAGCAAGCCAAAATACATACCAACAACATAGTTCTGGATGGTGTTGGTCCTATTTTCAAATGAGTATTTACTGCATGAGGCACTTCTGTGCAACAAGCTGAGTTGCTAAGGGACTGCTTGATTAATGCAGTACAGAAAGCAATTGTTCTTCCTTTTCTTCCTGATAACTTACCTTTTAATTGTAAAAATATATATTTTTCTATTATTGATGAAGCATATGAAGCATAACCTTGTGTGTCTAATGCAGCACTTCCCTTTCACTTGCATTTTAGGAATGTTTCTTCAGGGGACGTAAAGATTACAAGAAAGTGTTCAGCTTGGGGGAAGTAAAGTGTTCATACTTAGGAGCTTCTGTGTCAACTGTTACATCCTTCTGTAGGTACGAATGGCTGATGTACAGGAGTGCATTTTTGCTCCGGTTTTTCTTCTCTCTTGATGGGTGCTAATAAGTTTTTCCTCTTGTCATGTGCTGGTGATATTTTTCTTCCTTGGCTTGATCAGGATGAGAAAAATTTCTTAAACATGCTCCCCTGTTCCTCTACAACACACCCAGACAAGGCCCCACTTCAGGCGAGAATAAAAAAAAATAGGTAGATTCCTGGAGTTACAGGGCCACATGGTAAACATCTTCCTTTTCCGTTATTTTGCTTTATTTTGTATAAAATTTATCTTTCTCTTTTTTTAAGGATTGCGTTTTTACATATCTATCTCAACTTTTCCTTTTCTAAAAAGTAAAGGATGTTACTGAGCAATGTGTTAGCAAATACTGAAACTAAAAAAAAAAGCATGTTATAGCATGGCCAAATTAAAGATGTGCTATGAGGTTTATAAACTAAAAAAAAAATAAAATAAAAAAAAATTATAAAGAATTAAGAGTAATCCAAACCAGCGGTTATTTCTCTTTGATCAAATGGAAAACAGTTCTACATGGTCTACAAACTTACTGACACAGGGAAATCCAGTAATTCAAACTAGGAACAAGATAACAATTTCATACCTTTCTTGGACAGTTGAATGGAGCTTTCCTTGCAAATACAACACGATTCTGTAAACAGCCAGGTCAAGTCACTCCGGCTAATAATTTGTTTATTTAGAATATGAGGTTGGTCTCCCTGAAACTGTCTGAAAATTCATCCTAGGTTTTCTGAATAATCTCAGGTGGGAAAAGGCATTTATCAGTCTTCTCCTAAGAATGTAGAATTTGGGGGTTTTAGTGTTGAAATGTTATTGGCCTTTGTTGTCAAACTTCTAATTATTAAACTTCTGATATACTTCTAATAAATAAATGTTGTTTTTTTTAATTGTAGCATTTTCCTATCAAAAGTCAAAGAAAGCTGATTTTCAACTGTCAGCTGCATTAGTAACTTCTTCAATGAGAGAGTGGGATACAAAATCACCTTTCTGATCAGGATTTCTGGTGCTACTGCATGAAAAGTAGTTGGTGATGTCTTTAGAAATCAAGTTTCAGTGTAAAGACATTCTTGTAGCTAAAGAATCTTGAGAGGAAGCAGGACACAGGACTCCTTCATGTTGAAGATCTTAATGAGGACAGAAAAATAAATGTGAAAATCCAGAAGGTTACATAATTTTAGACCATTTTTTAAAACATATGTATCAATTTGCATACCATAGGGTGAATCAGTGTGCAATGTACAGAATGGATTCAAAGATCAGAACACTAGAACATAGTCAGTTGATAGGAAAATGTAAAATTGTACCAACCAGCAACCTACCTAGGGCAACACATAAGCCAATGAGTTTCTTTTTTTTAGATCTTTTTTGTTTAACCTGTATAAGGGACTAATTTTTATTCTGACAGTCTTCCTGTAAATGGAGAGTAAACATCCTTCAGTAAAAATTCAGTAAATATTTCAGAATTTGAGGCCTAAAAGAGTAAATGGCACCTCTAATTTTTACCAATGGGTTCAGTGGTACCTCTGTTGCTGAAACTGGCATCAATTGGTTGTACTACATGGAGGCAAGTATGGAGGACTGCAGGCTGGGCTTGTTTCTTTTGTCCTGTAAGCACAGCTGACAACTAATGCAAGAAAATAGAATATTATTTTCACAGTTTTCTTCCCCATTGCTGCACAGGCACACCAGCAGCTGGTTTAGCATCCAGCCCACCTGGAGGTGAGAGGCAATGAGGACCCTCTAAAATAGACGTGCTGCTTATGGAGAAGTGTCTATCCAATGCCAGCTGATACCCTTCAGGAGATTCCAACTGGCCATCACCAGCCGTTCATGCCCTTTCTGCCAAAACAAGGTGCTTAGGCATCTGGCATAAGGAGGTCAATTGATTATAATTTCTGAGAATAAAAATGACCTAACAGGTTGTCAGTTAACAACCCTCCTGCTGATTAGTTTGTAGGCATAAGCATGTAACATATGAACAACTGATGCTGCTGCTTTGAGGGTAACCTGGGTGCTGAAGAAAATTTGGAGAAGAGTTGAAGTGTTTGCTGCTGCTGCTGCTGCACGGACCCTTTCTGCTTTCTCCCAGTGGAAATAGAAGAGTAATTGGAAGGCTTCTTCTCTCCTTTCCTTCATCCTTTTTAATGCAAATGTAAAAAAAAATCTTCTGAATAGATACTACTGCTGGACTTGTACTCTGACTCCCTCCAGCTACTAAAAGGAGGGTACACATGTTCCCCTTTTTCAATATTAGAGTTATTATTATTTTCTATTATTTTTTCCTATTATTTTTATTATTAACTAAAGTTTCCTATTATTATATTTCTATTATGTTCTAAAAATTCTTCTGCTGTGCTCTTGACCTTGTCAGTAATGCTTTCCAATAGTGAACACCATAAGTAAAGTAAGTAAAATTAACCTGAGTGGTTTACTCTCCCTCATCTTCTCCAGACAGCAAGTGCACATCCGTCATGTTATCTCTGCCAGACCTTTGGGTACAGCTCACCACTGGTTCCTCCGCTCTTCCACTCACCATAACCCTGAAGTGCAAAATGTATCAAGGACTGAACCCTGGTTTGCATTTGCCCGAGATATCTGCATCCCACAACAGGTCAGTCACCTCCCTCTGCCTTGTTAAACTGTATTTCTTCCAGCTGTGAATCCATTAGCATCACTATTAGGGGTGGTATCCAGATTACCCTCTCTCCGCATTCCCTCCAGCCCCAGAGGAGCATGTGGCTGTCTGTCCAGCTGTGCTTGAGGGAGTAGCAGCCCCCACACCTCTGCATCACTTGGCCCAGGTAGGTCACCCACCTCCCAGAATGCAAACCTTGCTGTCTTCTTGACTGTAAATATGGTGACTTGTACTACCGAGGAATGCATCCAGGGCATTTTTCTCTGAAACTTACAGTTGTTTTTGATGTTTCTTGATACCAGCTTGCTCTACAGGCCTCTTTGGGGGAATGAACTTGCATTTAGTGGAATGAAAATATGTCACTCTAGATCTGTAAAAGACAATGTAAGGTCAGTGAAGAGAAGCCTTCACTTTCTAATAGTCGGTTTCTATGTATAAATTGGCACTTGATGCTCATCAAAGAACAAGAAATATTGGATATGCTCTAAATGTCCATTGTATTTTTGAGCCAACTACCTGATGGAAGTCATCACTTATATGTAAATGAACTGTCAATGGCTTGCCTCTGTTGGCAGTCACTGGACTGTGAAGGGTATGTCTTAATAAGAACCAAAGCTCTTCATAGACTTTGATTTACTGGAAATAAAATAGAAAAGTCCTCTGAGACTACAAAGGACACTTGTTTCAGATAAAATGTCTAGACAGTAGCAATATATTTGGAGCTTTTATTATAGCAAAACTGCAAATTAGAATAGAGTGCTGAGAAAGTTCCTTTGACCCAGCTGAGTTCAAAAACACCGTTTCCTGTTTCAGACTGATCCTTGAAACACTTACACTCAAATTAAGTTCATGAGCATTCAAAAAAGAAAAGCAAAGAAGTGCAAGGTCAATGTTCAGGTTTGCTAGAACTCTGGCGCTACCCAGATTTCATATTCGCTCTGACAGGGAGGGATTTGCAATTCAACTGTGATTTAAATCAGTTAAAGAAATCACAAATCACGCATTGTGTTTCACCACATTAGATAACAGTCTGCTTTACAGTCCATTGCTGTACAATGTTTTTTTTTTCTTTGATTATTGAAAATAAAACACAAAATAAAGATTAATTCTGAGAAATGTTACATTTCAAAATGAAACTGAAGCATGTTTTTGCTAAGACTTGTCTGTCTTTTGTTTTAAGGAAAGCAAATCTTACTGTATTTCTGATAAAGATGTGGAAATTTCAGAATACCCAGTTTACATAAAAACTTATTGTTACTAAAATTGTGGTTTTATTATTATAATTACTGGCAGGTTTTCACCATCCAGAATTTTTGAAATCTTTAGTGAATTAAAAAAAAAAAAAAATGTTTGGGGTGAACCTATACATTTTATCACAGTCTATGTAACCTGGGCTCAGTATTTTTGCGCAAGAGAATTTACATGCCAAATATAAATACAGTATGTGTAAGCTCTTAAATTAGAACCTTGGTTGTCTGTGTGGCTAGTGGTGAATCCAGAAGGCAATGTGGTGAAGCATCATTTTCCATCACCAGAGTGCTCTAAATTATCTTCTATGTGATTTACCCCTGCTTTCCAGGAATCATCCTGCATTCCCTGTGATCACCTCCTTTTCCATCTGTAGAGAGATCAAATGGAGACACATGGTGGTGCACCCTACCAGCATTTCTTCCCAGTTGCCCCTTTTGGTATTGGGAGCTCTGGCTTTGATACCAGTCACTAATTTGAAGAGAATTAATGCATTCATAGTTGCGTTTCTGCATACCTGAAGCAGCAACTCTGGGAGGTGTGAATTGCCTGGGAATCTGTATGACACATTGCATTCAATAATTAAAAAAAAATCAATTTTATTAGCTGTCATTTTTTTGACAGTGTAGGTTTGTGATGCTTGAGGAAGTGTAATTTGTCTCTGATGTGGGTCTCAAAGTAGAGACTTGTATGGTGCTCTCAGTCTTTGAGTGCTGTTTTTGAAGTGGAAGGTCAAGGTGGGATTCAGACAGAAGGCTGAATAATTCTTGCTGACCTGAATGAGATAATCCATTTGCCATTGTCATCCAAATATAAAACCAGAAATAGTTTAAGAGGATCACACTGAGTCTGCAAGCAATCTGAAATCTTATATCTGAGAGGTATGAAAGGCCCTTTCCAATTCAATAGGCTACTAACCCTGAAAGCTGAACAGTAGCAATTTGGTGTCCTTTTGAGTGCATAGAAATCTAGACTCAGTTCAATGCTTGCGTACCTAGGTAGTCTATCAAATGATTGTGGTCTATGGTTTTAGTTCCACTGTAAAATTAATATAAGCCCTAAGGTTAAATGGTACACATTGTCAGCATGATGACTGCATTAGCGGTAGGTGTTCCAAAAATAAAATTTATTTGATAGTAAATGAATTTCTACATAGTCCAACAGATGAGTCATCAGATAATGTCCACAGAGATCAATTTTATTTATACTTTCAGAATATTAATATTCAGTGTTTTCTAAATCTAAGGATATGCATAACAGCAAACTGAATTAAATCTAAGAAATGTAAATGGATAATCAGAATGTCTTCTGGGACTTCCTACTGATTCAATATTTGATACTCTGATCATAGCCACAGTGTACCATGTCATGTTTTAACCTGTCATATGGCTGGTAAATACCATTACAATGGACTCAATCCCATACAAGTATAATTTGATGCAAATTGTAGTAGATTGTTTACAGACTCCTCAAGAAGGCTCCATCTATCCTGGCATGCAATCCTTCAAATCCTTTTTGACAAGTCAGTGTTGTCAGAGATTACAAAGTATGAAAAAAATCACATAAAATATTAGAAAATCAAGGCTAAAAAGCACAAAGAAATCAGACATAGAACATTATCTTTAAATGAACAAAGGGCAATGTTCCTACCTATGTCTTCCCTGTTTTGAAGTACGTTATTCAAACATTACCTGTTGTCATGGAAATCAAGAAAAGGGCTGTTTTCCCTGATTCCTTGATGTTATACCAATGAGCAGTACAGTGTTGTAGTCATTTCAGTGCCTGAAGTATTATCTGGAACATCTATTTTGTGTTCAAGTAAGTGCTATATTTAGAACCTATTTTTAATCTTCGTAAAGTATACAGTACACTAGACCTTAATGTACCCTCTAAGATGGGCACAGAAGATGTAGGTTAAAAATAGTTATTACTCTAGAAGCAATAATTTGTTTGAAAGCCATCACCTGAATTCCCAAGTAGTAGTGAATTATTAGGAATTGCTTGTCTACTCTGCTGGAGAGAAATCTCCTCAGCAGATCCTCTTTTGTAGTTGGCATACTTGAAATTTGTACAAAAATAATAACAGAAAATGTTAGAAAAATTTTAGCATGCTAGTAGCTTCTGCAGGAGGATGAATTCTATTTGTGAATTCCTCTCAGCAATAATTACTTTTCAGTGCTTTGTTTTCTCTATTGGTAATAAAGTAATTATCAGTAGGAGTAGCAGTGAGGAAGAAAATTAAAATTGTTTATTATTGGACTAATCCAGCCCAGAGAGATGAAGTCCAAATTGTTTTTTGCTTTTCTGAGTTTGATTTTTAGTCAGGCTGGATGTGTTTTTTGTTTAGCAGAGAACTTCAGTGAGGAGTATGTTATTTTATGACTGAGGCCAATAGAAAGTCTTTGGCATAATAAAACTGCAGATTTTACAATTTCAACGCAGCTGCTCCATGACTTTTAAGCAACTGTGAAATCACATTGTTTAATCTGTGTTTATAAGGACTGATGCCTGGATCCATCTTTTTTCTTCCTTTTTTTTCTGGAGTAGTCAACAGAAATCCCTCAGATCAACAACTGGTATTGCAGCCTAATCATTTTAGTGACTGTTCACAAACGTCCATTTAGAAATAATCACCTGGTCACCCTGTGTTATACTCATGTATCGAAATGAACATGATGTTACCAATATCAGAAATGAATTTGCTAATACTAATTCACCAGTGAAAATCCATTAATTTAATGACAAACACACTTGTTCGGATGATGCACCAATTACGTGCAATGACCTGAGCAAATTAACTTTTCAATTGTTTTTACAACTCTTATGACTCCTTAAACGAAAACAGTTGGTAACATTTGGACATACTGTTATAGTGCATTATCAAGAGTATATATACCCCGTTTATAAGAATTAAGGCCTGGTTCTCATGGTCCAAATTCTTTGCAGTGAGACATGAATTCTGGACCTTGGCTGCAGTCGGGACCTGTGCCTTCCTGCCCTGAGCCTGTGATCCCACAAACATCCACAAATGTGAGTATTTATGCAAGTGATATCTAAGGTTTTTGGGTTTTTTTGTTTTGTTTTTTTCTGAAATTCCAACACTTCCACAAACTTACTTGTTTAGCAGATTAAGATTTAAAGCTAGATTTTAGGTCTGCAGCCTGAAACATTATGTGTCAAAGTTGAATCCCCCCTTATTGAGAACAGAGTATCCATGTCTGGCAGCTCTCAATGAATTGAGTCCTGAGGGTTCAGCCTGCCTCCCTGTGTCTGCAGGCCCCACTCCTACAGCTATGGATGCTGCTGGGGAAAGATGGATGTTTGCAATAAAAAGGGGCTAGTGATGTGAGGAGGAGGAGAGATGTGAAGCCAGCAGGTTTTGTGTACTTGCCGGAAGAATGGTGACAAGGAATAGTTTGTCTACAGTAAGGGTCACTATTAAGTTCCAGGGTAGGAGCTAATTCTTGTGGTGATTGACCCTTAAGATTGAGAAGACGGATAGGTCAAGAGTCCTTTAGAAAAGTGGAAATCTGGTTCAGAGGTTTCTGTGTATTTTGTTTGGCTTTTGAGCTTTGCCGAGAGTCTCAAAGGAGCCCAGCAGCTGCTGCCCTGAAAGAAAAATGAGATGTAGAGGAGGCTCTGAAAAGACTGGAAAAATGTGACAAAGCATTTGAATTGGAGACAGAAAGTTTGTGGTATATTTGAAAAAGGGCCTAGACTTCAGAAGAACCTAGAAAAAATACCACAAATACCTTTTACCTGGGTTAAAAATATTGAGGATATCATCAGGATGGTGTACATAAATCATATGATCAACACAATGGGTGAAACCGGAAACTCTGAGAGCTCAAATGGAAGGAATTGCATTGCAACTTTTAAACCATTTTTTATGACTTAAAAATTAGTATCAAGGAATAAAATTATCCTTTTATCTTCAGTAGATTAACTCAGTTTATGGTAACTGATTCCAAGGGTCAAATATTTTTATTTACACAAGTTTTACTCAAGGGTCGTTTGTAGGTGTCAGTGGAGTTATTCTGACTTCTGCAGATGTAGAGAATAATGAACGTTTATACCCAAAAGGATTTTTGGTTTTTGTTGGGGGGTTTTTTTTCATGTTACAGAGCATGTGGGGCATGAGAAAAAATTCCAGCCCCATGTTCTTAGGCAGGTTAGTAGCCACACTGAAATAAGTGCATCACAGGACCAACTCTCAAGATTACACCCACCTTAAAGTTCCCACAGTTAAACGGTTTTTACACAGTCATCAGCCTCACATGTAAGGGTTGTACAAGGTAGCCTAATGCCTTGATAGAAAGAAAGGACATGTACTCCCAAGGCGTTATTCCTTTGCAATACAGGGTATTTCCAGAGTGTGCATGTGGAAATCACTAAAGTAAGGAGCATTCTAGAATTGAGTCACGTATGCACAGACATTCCTCTGGATTTAGAAAAGCTTTTTGAGTTGTAGAGCTATCCTTATCTTTTGTTAATAATACCATCTCTCTCTGGTGTTAATATGGTCATCAGTAATGGTTAGTTATTCCTGTACTTGGATTTGAATGATGCCTCCTGCACACTGAGGAGGGAAGAGGGCAATTGTTACCTTTCCCCTGCATACAGTGCTCCTGCACAACTGAAGGGAGACATCATTTACCCTACAGTGCATAAAAGGAGTGGGTTAATGCATGAAGTGTACTGGCTAGAGAAAACCTTGACTCAAGTTTTATATCTTTTAAAATATGCATACAAAAATAATAACTCAGGGATTCATTTGCTATTTTGTTTTTCCACTACAGAAAGAAAACAAAAGTACATCTGTTGCTAGTCTTTCTCATTTCTTTGCCATCTCAAATTAAGATGAATTGCTTATGCTTGTCCCTTGAACAATGACACTGCTCAAATATATAAACTGGGATCTCCTTCTGACAAGTTTTAATTGTGGGATGAGTCAAGCTGGCATTTACCTAGGAAGTTGACACATACGAAGATTTTAGTGTCAGACTCTGTCTATACTGCATTGTAAAAACAGGAAACTGAATTTCACAAATGTAGTGAAGAAAAGGTGTGGCATTTGCAGTGAGCCTGGAAATTCAAGCATTATTAAAAAACTTCCCAGCAATGCATGTAACAAGAACATATTAGGTTCCCTTGCAAAGAAGGGAAGAGAAAGCTGTATCCAACTGGCATGTCAGGAATGATCCCCTAGGTCTATCCATAATGGTAGGAGAAGAGAGAGGAGGTGGATGGGAACAAAGAACCCAGTAAATTCACAAACTGGAAAAAGCACAGAGCCCTGCTGCTTCCTGAAAATAGTCTGTTGAAGTGGGTGTTTTCCCAGAGGTTTCGGCAGAATTCAGGAACCAGATTATATATGTATGGTTCGAAAGCCAGGACCATGGGTAATATTTACCAATGGAAGTATATTCTTTCTTGGCCTTAGAATGAACAAAGGAAGGAATGAATGTGGTACTGAGTGTCTACTGCTGAGGACAGAATTAATCTCTGTTTGTTAATACATACTTATGCCTGGTGCAAAAATATGAAACTAAAATTATTCAAGACATCCTGTATCTCCATTCACGTCTTTCAAGGCTGCCACCTTGCTGCAACATAGACACTAAACAGCAAAATATTTGGGCAGCCCCAGAGCTGAGGTCAAGAGAAAAGTACAGAAAGGGATACCTATAGTGTACTTGAAACTTGAGAAGAAGAGGCAGTTTAGCATGTTGGCTTTCTGGTCTTGATGGAAGACCTATGTCTCTCTGACCTTGCAATCTCAAATGTCTTGTATGCACAATGTGATGCTTGATCTGTTAATTATTTCTCAACCTAAAAGTTTTTATATAGTGGCATAAATAACTAATTATTGGCAGAGATTTCCTCCAAAATTATAGGGGCAACGTAGGAATCACCCACTTATTGATGACCTGGAACACAAGCAAATGAGTTTATAACTTCTGCTCACATCTAAGGTACTGTCTATAAATGTACCCCAAATGAAACACATTTAAATTGTACTGGGTTCTTGCAAAGGTAGCAAAATTTATTCTGGACTTGACTTGATGCCATGAAATATAATAGATTTTTGCAATACCTTGATATTATGTAACCGACACACAGTACAGCACACACAAAAAAGCAAGTCTCAAGTTCACTGTGCTCTACGAAATGACATTCAAGAGACCCAGGGAGACATCAGCATGGTGGGTTAGGGTGGGACTGCACAGCAGGGACTTATTTCTGGATGGATAAGGAACACCTTTAATCCTACCCACTAAAATGAGAATGGATTTGCGTTTCTTGCCTTCCTGCTCAGCAGAAACAGAAAGATGTCAGCAAGTAAATAGCTCTGAAAGTACAAGATTATAAAAAGCAAGAGCCTTAACTTTCCAGTACCAATGAGGATCTGATAACATTCACATACTTTGCTTTGAGTTTGCAGAACATGACATGCATGTTGCTTTCCACAAAGCAAAGAGAAGGTGGTGCTTTATTAATGGGAATTCAGCTGCTTTTGTTTCTTCCTGTCTTCCCTATTTGCTTTAATCTTTTTCAAAAACTTGGTGCAAGAATTCAGAGAGCAGAACAGCACTGATGTAATCGTAAAATATACATTTCAGAAAAAAATAAAAACAAATACATTTTAAAAAGCAGGGGAGTACTTGATAGCCTACATATTTATAATTGAAAGCTGTTCAGAAAGGAATTACTCTTTTGTTCACTCTAAATTGTTCTAATCCCAAGACAAAAATCTTCCTGGATTCCAGGAACTAATCAATCCATCAATCAGCAACCAAGGGATAAAACCATGTGAAATTGCAATAGGAAATAAAAGATAATAACAAGAACCATCTGTTGAAAATAAATGTTTGTCAAATGTAGAAAGGTAAAATTGGTATTACAGAGTCCAAAATATCTCTTTTTTCTTTTTTCTTTTTTTAATTTTTAAATAAAGGAGATCACAGTGTCCTTCTTAACCATGGATTTCTGAGCTCTGATTGTTCTGTGTAATGTCTTAACAATCCTTTAATGAAGTTTTGATGGGTCCATTTAAAAAAATAATCCTCACAGTTTGGCCAAGTTTTAATCCATGAACGAAAAGCAATCTGATATTGCAGGAAAAATAACTGGAAGGGGATACAGTGCAGTTCTTTCATTGATATCACATTAGCTTTTGGAGCTAATCCAGACTCACTGGAGGTTTACATGCAAACCTGACTCACTATGGGTCTTCCATTCATATCTGATCTGCTTCCAGATATGATGTCAATGGAAGCACTGTATACTCTACGTTGCCACTATCCAGCTTGGCCTCCTTCCAGAAACTTAATGTTTTTCTTCAGATGCATCAGTGCCTCTGAGCAAAAAGAGAATTACATCCGTATGTTTTAAGATTAAAGCCGAGTCAACATTTCAAGTGAAAAAATGTATGCGTCTGTAGACCTACGGTAATACGGTAAAAGGGTAAATTTCACTAAATAACAGTTTTGGTCTCAAAGTTGCTGAGGCCATTGTGTATGTTACTTTTTCTTGAAAGAGATCAGCAGAAAGATGCACGTAGATTGCCATGGGGTTTTTTTGGCAGCTAAATTTTGAACCATATAATTTACTGTATTTTTTTAAAATCAAATAAGAGAATTTGGCAGTAATATAGTAATTGGAGTTGGATCAGGGGTTGGACTTGATGATCTTGGAGGTACTCAGAGAGCTGATGAAGAGAGCTAGGAGTCTGTTGCTGCATGTGAACAGGGCTCAAAGGTGTTTTCTGAGGAGAAATTTGTATTATTGTGGTTGCGTAATGCAACAAATGCAAACAGATCCCAAACAATATGAGTCACTTGCACACCCAGTGAGACCAGACTGGCACATGAAAGTCATTTATTGAAGAATTCTTCAAAGTCTTCCACAAAATTTAACATTAAACATACTAGTCTGAGGGGTTTTATTTAACCTAAACGTGCTCCTGCAAGGCAGTGCTACACCGACTGCCCAATCTATTCTATGCTTCTATGCTTCTATACCAGTCTGAGGGGTTTTATTTAACCTAAACATGCTCCTGCAAGGCAGTGCTACACCGACTCTGCCTGAGCACCTCTGCCAGAGGGCATCATATCATGCAGAGGACTGTGCTAGGGAACCAGGTGCTCCCTCCATCATGTAAAAACATCACAGAGAGAGAGAAAGGAGTTATAAATGCATTGTGGAGAGGGTGATTTAACTTGTAATCTGGTAGGACCACATACTCATACCTCACTCCACACTAAGCAGGACCTTACTGGAGACACAGTGATAGCAAGATCATCTCTTACACATACAAAACAACTTTAGGAATCAGCACTCAGTTAATTTTGTCTTAACTCTCTTACATACTAGTATTATTCTTCCAAAAGCATGATCCTCTCCAAATATATTTTGTAGTAAGTCATGAAGGAGCCAAAAGGCTAAAAAAGACTGAAAAGACTCCAAGAAGTTTTTTTAATTTTTATTCCCTTCCCTCCCCCCAGTGAGAGTTATATGGGAAATGCTCAATCTTTACCAGGTTTGTTTATTTGTTAAAAACAGTTTCTGAAGCTGTTTCCATGTATTAGCAGTTACAGTGAGCTAAATTCTTGGATGATGACTTCAGCTCCTGTCTTTTATAGAAAATTAACAGGCAGGTCTAAGCACCATCTAGTTAGATAAACATGACCCTGATTTTAGCTCATCTGTGTCACTTGACCAAAAATCTGATTACAGTTGTTTGAACTGTTCATTAGTTTCCCTGAATCACCACCAAACACCAAATAATTCCAGAGCATGTGTAATATGCCAAACTGCTTTGTAATGCATAATATGGAGTAAAACGTGTGGAGTTCTGTGAGGGTGATCACTTTGGAAATAGATGAAGCAGTTCAGGATAGGAGCCCACATGCTTCTTCACCCCAACTCCTGGTGAAAGGGTTGAGGGATTGAAGCAAATGTAAAGCGTACCAGAATTTACTGCTTCTTCTCCATAGTGGGAAGGGGAAGCCCTGTGGCACACTGATTTGGGAAAACACAAGAAAATGGCAGCTGCCACCACTGCTACAATGCGCCTCTGCGTTCTCGTCTCTCTGCAGGCGTGTTCAAGTGCACTTCACAGATATTTTTCACAGCTTTCTAGAGCATTTTCTTACACTGCTGTGCAGAAAAGCCACACGAGAGATCTTTATTTTATTAAATCTAAACATAAAAAGAAAATTTCACAAATCTGTTGGTCTGGCTGTTTCCCAGTCATATGTCATCTGAATTACATTACCACAATATTCCAGACACTAAATTAAAGACAGTAGGAACAAGTAGAGTTGACATCTGTGCAAAATTTAAAACTAAGGAACTTCCAGTGGTTTCTTTAATCCCAGCCAAATTATGGCTTTTACCACACTCTTCCTTCTATAATGCCATTATTATTTTTTTTTTCCTCTTCTCTCAAATGCATTCACAAGATCACAACCATGCAGCTGCAAGGCATCCTGTGCTGTTCCTGTGTGGGCTGGCCATGCCAGCAGTCGCACCAGGGAGAGGGTGCCAGCTCATCTCTGAGGGGTCACTGTCCTGGCTTCTTCACTTTTTGGTATCACCAGGAACATGCAGTGCCTGGAAGTGGTAATCTCTGCTGTGCCAGGTATAGCTTTCATACCTTTTTTTGCCCAACATAGATAATAAAATCACTAAGAGTTAAATTTCTCTTCTAGGAGGAGTGCGCAGCATGGAAACATGGTAACCAGGGAGACTGTGAAAGCTTCGTCCTTGGGGTTTTCGACTTGCCTTGGCACAACCATGGCTGACTTGAGCTAGTGCTACAGGCAGGGGCTTGGACTAGATCACCTCCAAGGTCCCCCTCCAGCAAACATTTTTCATAGTGACTGCTCCGTCACTGGGGAAACAGGCAATGTCCATTGCTAGTGGCAGAGTAATGACTGCTGAATTGTAACTATGACTTGTGACGATCTATTCAGAGTAAGGTGGAGTTTTGCTTTTTCTCCTCTTCTTAGGCTGAAAAATGTTAGTGGCTTCTAGTAAACATGTCTACCAAGCAGTCAAAGATGTGGTTAGAGTGAATGAGCAACCTTTCTTTCAGGGCAACTAAATGCCCTGGTGAGTAGTTGTAGTGGAGAAAGCCACAGCTCAAGGCAAAGCTTGCTGTGGTCAGACTAATTGGAAGTTAAGTCACATGCACACACTTATGGGAGGGGGAGAGACAGAAACAACACAGCTACTCAGCTGAGGCTGACACACTCCTGCCCTAAATCAGTGAGGCAGGCAGAGGCTGCCTGCTCTAGTGCTGCAGGTTCCCCCCAATTCTTCCTCTTCCAGTACCCACCACCATCCCCAGGACTCCTCGCTGCAGCGTGCCCATGCCATGGGCTGCCCCACATGGAAGAGAATCAGATTGCTTTGTGATTCCCTGCATCCCCTTGTTTTCCTCTGTGTTTGTTCAGCTGTGAGTATATTTGGAAACACATTGGTGGTGGATGGGTTGCTTTGGCATTGCAGAAGGAAGAGTGTGGTAAAAGCACTGTGTTTTCCACATTATCTGATTGATACCATTCTTCTTTCCTCTTAATAGAAACAATCCACTTTGGCGTTGAGATTGCCTTAACCACATAGGCCAGAGAAAAAATGGAAAAATTTTCCATTTTGGCTTGATATATCTACATATAAATAGTATTTTCTGCGGAGTTGATTAGACAAAGGTAAATACAATGTTGTCCGTTGCCTCAGAAGAAATGTCATTCCTCTACCTTTAATATTTCCATCAAGGACTATTTTGGTGTGGAAAAGCTGGGATTTTGCATGTTCTTTTCCCAAGGGAGAGAGGAGTAAAATAACTTGAGAAAACATTGATGCTTTTTACCACAGTGAAATGAATACTTTGCATAGAAAAACATCTGAATGCTAGTAGAAATGTTCTTGTTTTCTGCTCTAAATATCAGTTCAATATACTTCACTTTTTTGTTATATTTGCAGACTGTGAGGTACAGAAGTGAAAGCTGGGAGTATATTATCTTGCTTTTAAAATATGAAGCTGTGTTCTACTATGTGAGCTTAGAAGAGGTGGTTTACTAAGACTGCACTTTACAATGACAGCAAAGGAGACCAGGTCTTAATCTTATTTTTAGAGAGCACCAATGGCCCTTTGATGTATCACTCTGTGTTGTTGAGTTGGGTTTGAGGGGGGTGGGCAGGAGAAGGGGCCACCTTGTGAGAAGCTTCTTGAAAGCTCCCCTGGCTCCAAGGTGGACCCCCCCGCCCAGGCTGAGCCAATTAGCAATAGAGAAACATCTCTATGAAGCCATACTTGTCAGGGGAAGGATTGTCTTGAAAAGAAGATGGAGAGAACCTGGAGGAGAGGTCGTTGACCTCAACAAAAGATGACCATGGGACTAAACAAAGAGAGAGCTTCATTTCCAGGAGGAAGGAGGAGGAGGGGGAGGAAAGAGAACCTCAGACACCCAGTTCAGCCACGTGGAGTAGGAGAAGGCAAAGGAGGTCCCTGCAGCCCATGGAGGTTCAACGGCAGAGCAGATACCCATGTGTAGGTGATGGAGGACCCCACAATGGAGCAGAAAGCTGAGCCTGAGGGCAAGTGTGACTGAACTGAGACCCCAGAGCTGCTCGAGGCCAGAGCATGATGGACCTTCGGAGCGGGGGGGTGAGGACGTGCACTGGACTGGAGGCTCTTCTGCAGCCCGTGGATGTCTCCATGCCAGAGTCAGGAGCTGAGCCCGAAGAGGTCCATGACTCCATGGGAACACCATTGCTTTGGAACACTTTGTTTCCTGGACTTTCAT
>NW_010325644.1:0-5400 GCF_000700745.2 Antrostomus carolinensis | reverse complement strand
GAGGTGAACTGACTGAACCCCCATTCCCTGCCCCCTGTGCTGCTGTGGGTGAGAAGGTAGAGAAATGAGGAGCAAAGTAATTTGAGCCTGGGAAGAAGGGAGGGGAGGGGGAAGGTGTTGTAAGATGTGGTTGTTGTGTCTCATTGTGTTACTTGGATGAATAGTAAAGAATTAAATTCGTTACTTCCCCTAGTTTGAGTCTGTTTTGCCTGTGAGCCGTCCCTGTCCTTCATTCTAATCTGTGTCCCCTTTGTTGTGACTCCCATCCCATCTCACCGGGTGGGGGGAGTGAGTGCAGGACCGCATGGTCCCACTGTGAGTCAAACCACCACAGCTGTCCCTCTGAGTTCAATGAGATTAAGGCTGCACAATAATGGATAATTGTGGGGGAAAGTAGGATCTTCTTGCGCTTTTGGCCAGAGTTCTATTTCCTACAGGTTTGTTACCCCTTGTGTGAAAACTGAATTGAGAACTCTCCTCAGTCCTCTCCAAGCATCAGCCTCGATTCTTCCCCAGCTGCCCAGCCCACACATTTGTACATGAAACCAGGATGAGATACTGGTGCTCTGGCAACTACCACATTGACAGAGGGGTGTGTATTGCACCTTGTTTGTCAGGCAGAATGCACCCATTGATCCTCTTGCTCTTAGCCTGGGAAGGAAGGCATGAGACCTCCCATCTCCTGGGCTTCAAGCAAAAAGTGGAAATTAAAACATGTATAACCCTCTACTGTGTCTATTATTTGTTTGTTAGGTGCTGGCAACCTGCCTGCATCACTGCAAGTCAGAAGTGTGAATTATGACCATCCCCTGTAACTTCTTCACTTTATGGTCCAGACCTCAATTTGAATATCTGCAGAGGCCAGGTCCCTTCCAACCCAAACCATTCTATGACTCTATGATTCTATGAAGTGTGTGGGGATTCTTCTGTAGGTAAGTCTGCGCATATTGTTCTCTCTGAGGGATCAGAGTGGAGGGAATTTTATTTCTATTTCCTTGTTCTTTTTAATTTACTTGCTGTTCAATTATGATTTTTAAACAGCTACAAACAATGAGATTCAAATACAAAGTCCAACTGTTTTTAACATCAGCCAGATATCTGATATCTTCTTGGCAATCTGGGATCCAGAAATCAATGAATAAATTGCCATCATCCAGTGTATAAAATAGTAATCTGAATAAGTACAGCACAGATGTGCCCTTTCACTTCACTAACATGTACTTTATGCAGAATACCTTAAACATGATGCAATTTCATGTTTCCTAATACATTTTTTTTGTGAAACAACATATGTCTTCAGTTGTGATTGTTTGAAGGTAGTGTTATAAACTTGATGGCTATTATGATATCTGTTGCAGTTGGCTAGTCATTCTAGAAACCATTTTTTCTCTGCTGGTAGAAGAGATCACTTTAATATAAATTAGCTCAATAAAAATATTTATTAAAACAACAGTCAACAATCTGCTTCTCCTAGCATGCATCTTGTACAGTATTAGAGTGAAAGCACATATTATCATCTTACTAAAAAGAAAATTACTGAAATAAAAAGATTTATAAAAGAATAACAGCAAACAATCTGCTTAATCAGGCTTCCTAGCTACTTAGGTGTGTAATTACAGAAATGACATGATACATCTTAAGAATAACAATAAAACACAATGTGCATTCTACTAAAGAAGGTTTAGTTAAATGAATATACTATAAGCCCAGCAGAGCTACTTACATGACAACAGAGGAGTAAACAGGGAGAAGCATTCCCTAACGTGCAGTCAAAAGCGCATAAAGGCAAGGCTATGGAATATGAGGTTTCATCAGTGTCTCAATTGTTAGTATTCAGTCTCATTTTTCTTTTGCTGTGTTTCAAGTATTTGTGCAGAAGGAGTGGGTAGTGTAAACAGAGCTTAAATCTGTGACACTCAAGGCTCTCCACTGTGCCAAGTGAATAAGAGGTTGAAAAGCTGGGAGGATGCTTGTTTGCTTTTAGTGCTCATGTGTGTCTTGCTTTGTCACTGCCACTTTCTATATTTCGTTTGCTCCTGGTCCAAGAAAGTAATCTAACCTCTATGTCATACTTCTACATATCTCTCCTAATCACTCAACTTACAGAGCAAATTCATCCTCTTTGCATCAAATTCTTACTCTTTATAGCCCTCTTTCATCTCTAATCTTCCCACTGTGACAGGAAAACCTGCCCTGCAGCAGTGCCTTATGATGTCAGAATGAGAGGCTTCTGGCTGGATGAGCAAAAGAGTATTTAAAAGGCAATTTTAAATGTGCAAGTTCTGACCGCATAGTCTTCACCAGCCTCAAAAAAGAAGAGAAAAGCCTCTCTGTGGCTTGACCTGCAGTTTCCTTTCTGCAGCATCTGAAATAATACAGAGTAGAAAATACTGCTGATTTGAGGGGTGGCCTTCTGCACCTATTCTGTGCGACAGTACCTGAGGGAAGAACATCAGTCCCTGGAGTGTAGGGTCCTCACTGTTTGTGACCAGCCTGTTTTCTGCAGCATTTCAGCTGATTTAAAACTGGCCAAATGCTTTAATATAATAGTCAAAATAATTTGTTATGGTATTTGGGTCACATTAGTAACCTGCTCCCAGTCCAGTTACTTCCCTGCAGTACTATGGCCTGTTTAACCCCACTGTCTGAAGCGGTGCCTGTGGTGTTTTCATAGCTGAGAACCTGCTCTTTCAAGATGCTTGTCAGCAGGATGCAGAAGAAACAGCACATCCTTCCAACACTTTGGCTGCATCCCACTCATAACTGACTCTACTCATTGGTAGACATTACATCCTTATCCTGGGGTGGCCCAAGGTGACCTCCTAGCAGTGGTAGTAAAACTGAATTAGGTTGCCTCAAGGTGCACAAAGATTTTAGCCACTTCTGTGATAGGTGGAAGAGAAAGATGGGTTCTAGGGTTGGCAATCCGGAATGAAAACTCTGAAGACTTGGGTTCAATGCATCTTCTACAGTGCCATGATAAGAAAAATAGGCAGCAACAATTGCTGCTGTGGGGAGTAGTGTACCTCTTCTTATGTAGCCAGTTAGCACCTTCCAGGTGCTTCTCAAGCCTGACCTGATGTTCTGCAGTTCACAACTGTTTTGAGGTTTTCTGGACAGGATTTTGGTTTTCCTTTTTCATTATATTATTTGTATTATGTTGTGGTAGCAGATATGTAGGAATATTTATGGCTCTGGCTTGAAGAATTTCCTGACTGTGGTACAGTCTCTAACCCCTAAGGAGCCTGGAAAGTAACTCTGGTTAAAAAGAAGAGTATGGGAAGCTCAGTGTTGTTGTAACACTGATTTTGAAAACCAAGGTTATCATCATTTTTATCTGGGATAGTTACCCTTAAATTGTTGCCTTTTGTCCTTAAATACACCTGATTTACTTTGATTTTTTGCAGCGTTCATCATGTTTCCCTAAAGTTTTCAAAAGGGATCCTGGAAACATCAGCATAGTGTTTGCTTTAAGTTATACAAGGAATTTAACACACTTAGAAGTAATCCAGACTTGAACACAAGTGCCAAGAATGACTAGAAATATTTCGAAGTCCATGTGGATTGGGGTCACTTGGGCCCTTGATGTGAACAACCAAACACTCTGTGCCCTCTGTTCACTGTGCTTAGGAGGGAGAGAAGACTCCAAAGAGCTACTGACCAAAGAATAGCTACAAAGCAACACCTTCAAGTGCAAATCCATGTTGTGAACAAGAAGCTCAGCAGCTAAGGGTGGGCATTGTTTCAATAACTAGTATTGAATCAAGGCATTCCACTGCAGGGACAGGGCTAAGCGTGTGTCAAAAATTAGCAATATCCAGTAGATCAGCTGCTGGTTTGACATTCAGAGACACTCCTTCTACTAGCAAAGGTATCCCAAACCCCAACAGAGTATATATATCACACTTTTACGTCCTTGGTTTGAGGGTAGTGCATTTCACACCTTGATTATACAGTTGTGCCCTTCCTGTTGCTGGTCCACTTGCTGTAGGACTGTGATTTTCTCCAGAGCAGGCTTGACACAGGGTGCTGATCCCCAGGCTTTGACTAGAGGGAGAAAGGCTTTCAAAGCCAACTATGTTTGCATTGAGGAGCTGGAGAGGAGCAGTGCAGAGGTCTACATGAACCTGCTAATCACACCAGGGTGCTCAGTGAGCTTTGTGGTAGTGTGACCCTGCAGTGTTGGTACAGCCAGCTACTGCCAGCTTACCCAGTGCTGCTGTGGTCTGGGAGCTCCTGGGTCCTCAACCTGCATTGGGTCAAGCTGTGAGTCCTCCAAGTGAACTGTGGGAAAGTTAAATGACTTTTGGGGCACTTAAGGAGACTGTGAAAAAATGTTGGAGGCCTGTCAGCACTTGCATGATTTAGCCTAAATGCTCTCAGCAGAGTGAATCTTCTCAGTCTGAGGGGAGATCTCGCCTGTAGCTGTGTGCAGGCCAACTAACTTAGTCTGAAAGGACCAAATTAACCTTGGATAAGAGGTTTTTGTGCATGGATGGTTAATGGATTAAAGGAGCTGTCTAAGTGAAAACCCAAGTGAGGGGAAAGAGCAGCTCTGGCCGTACATCCTCTCAGCCCGGCCCTGCTTCCCTCCCTCCCTCCCGCCTGTGCTGCTGGCCTTGGGGCCATGGGGCTGCAGCTGGCCTCAAGGCCACCTAGCCTCCCCTTCTCACCTGCCTTCCAGGGCTGCTGGCAAAGCTCAACATGAAACTTGGGCCCATGATTTAAAATTTATTTACTGAGAGCTGGTAACTGCTTTTTGGGAATTTTTTTTTTTTAGACCCACCCACCCTCAGTTGACAGGCAAATAAGGGACCTCTTGAAGCTTCCTGGGATGTGGCCGCCTTGGCTGCACCCTCACACATGTCCGCTGCAGGCACAACTGCCAAACCTGCATTTGGACAGCAGAGATCAAGTCAAGGAAAAAGGTGTCACTGCATCTACGGGGCATATTTGATATAAAAAGTGAATCTTGCATATGATCACCATATCATGCCTCATTTTAAAAGTCATTGTACCTTGGAATGCAAATAGTGGGTTTTCCTTTAGATAGGGAAACAAAGCACATCTTTAATTTGATCTCTTTTTAACAGGTTCAGTCACTTATTCCTTACGTGGGAACTGACTGTCCACTTCTCATCAGAAAGTTGTGCATTACCAAGGTGAGTATAAGCAATTGCTTCATCTTTTTCAGAGTGAAAAACTTGTGCCCATCAGGCTACAACTGCAGCAGGGACTGAGAGTTCACGAGTGCTGTGACCCTTTTTGGACATCATCTGCTTTCAGTGAGCAGCAGGACTAGCGTGGGACCCACACTGCCGTCTATGTCCTGGGTGCTAAGTTCCTGCTATACCGTACTTGCTGTGGGGAGTTGTGAGGAACTGCACTATGGACTTGTCT
>NW_010325643.1:0-8580 GCF_000700745.2 Antrostomus carolinensis | reverse complement strand
TATATATATATATGTATAAAATGTTGGGTAGCAGGAATAACCAGAGAGCTGCTAGGGCAATTGTACTTTTTCAGCTTAGCATTGAGTAAGATAATGCTGCAACATCAAATCCGAAGTCCTTTATTTGTATATTAACCCTGGCAGCAGTATGTGTGAGCTGTTTCTGGACTCTCTATCACATCAAGCTGCTAACTCCATATTCTTTTTGTTTTATAGGTATGTTCTTTCTTGTTTCTTATGTGCCTGACAGATATTATAGAACTTTATCAGTTTAATTGCCTTTGTAGTTGCACAAATTTACCTCTGCAGTGCCTGTTTCTACTTAGTCCCTGTTAAGCCCCCAAAAAAACCTAGAAAAAGTAACAGTCACATCTATCCATAAGCTTAACTCTATCTCTCTTGCCCTTTTTAGCAAGTACATTGTTAATTGGACATTAAACACTTTTCTTGATTCATTTCAAAGGACATTTTACAACTTCAGCTGGGGTTGAAGTTTGGTCTGTTTCCTGACTGGAGAGCGTAGCCTCTCCAGGGAAGGGAAGGGAAGGGAAGGGGAAAAGTAGCATCTATTATCCATAACCTATTATATTATATTTTCTAGATATAATACTTCATATTTATAAGATTTTATAAATATATATGTATCTATATACCACTAACACAGAGCACCAGGATCTCCTTCATTACGAGTGCTGACAGACAAGGTATTGTGAGAGGTTCCTCAGAGAGGTGCCAGGAGCAGGATTGCAAAATCTGTGCATACCACTGAGCATGGTTTTGAAATTAATATAGGTGAATATCCCTGATTCTAACATCCGATTGATTTTGGAAGATTGGCTGAAAGAGGGCTTGATGGTAATTAGTTTTATTTTTAGCTGTGAACCACAGACCAAAGTATAGAGTGTGAGAGCTGAAGAGTACCATAAAGAAAATCCTTCTAAAGAAAAACAGAGGACAGAAGCCTGGTAATGACTTGACTAAATCTTAAAATAAAAAGCTTTACTGAGCAATGCAGTGCTCATTGGGACAAAACAATATTCTGCAGCATGACTTTCAACTGTTCATCAAATATATATGAGAGACTCTGCAGAATAACCATAAAAGAGTAGGAAAGAATAGAAAGATATGTGTTTTAAAAGAGATAGCAATATGATCATTTTCAGTAAATTACTCAGTTTCTAAGCACTAGAAAGATGAGTGATGTGGTATTTTCCATCAGAAATTTCAGGTATTTTTCCACTGTACAGTGATACATAACAGAGCTATTGTAGTTAGTAGTGTAGAATAAGCTCCTTCTGCAAACCTCAGCTACTAGCCTGGAACAAGAAGTACAGTGAAACTGAAAGTGTGTCTCAGGGAAAACAAGCATTTCATTTTTTTAATACTTTTGGCCTGATATGTTTCAAGTTTTATGAATAACAGCATTCACACTAGTTTCACAGTATAAGCAAAGACTATCCTGAATTTAAACCCCAGATTTGAATATTGCTTAGCCTTAAGGACATTGTTGCTCGAAAACAAGCTTAATACTGCCAAAAGATGAAGCCAGAAGGTCAGATGCAAATATGCTAGACCGAGTATATTTTAGGAGATAAATGGGAAGCCAAATTTGTGCATTATATGTTCCTCTTTGTATTTGAATACTGCTGATTGACAAGTCATGATAAACAAATTTATAGAAATGAATGTTGCACTTTACTAGTAGCTGAATTTGGTGAACTTAAATAAATTGTGTCTTCTGGTTTGTATGATACTCATCATCTTAAGTATTTCTGTCAAGTAGCACACACAGAATTGCCTATTTATGATAAGTAAAGTGAGAAACTATGTTCATATCTATCTTAAACAACTTGACTTTTTCTTCTAGGTAGTTTTCAACTGCTGTGAAAGGGACTTCTGAGTGTGGAACTAGTAACTCTGATGCTAGAACTGGCATCCTCTGAGTGCATTTTCCTTAGAAACAGGGCTGGAAAAGAAGGTTCTGCATAGCTTAGATCTATTTAGAATGCTTTTAACTGATACCTTCACTTTGAAATAATATGAAAATATGTGAAATTAATAAGAGAAGGGATTGACAGTGCAATGCAGTATATTGTTTTAAATAATATGAAGATGACCCAGAGATACAGACAATATTGTTTTCTAGTTCCTATTCCACTATTGAGCTAGACTTTTAGCGAGAAATTTGTGCACTGTGGGGGACAGCTATTGTAGTTAGAATCAGGAAGAAAAAGAAGTTGAAAGCTGTTGTTAACAGCAGCAGTAACTGTTAACTGACTGGTTTAGGAGATTATCCCAGCCTACCAGCCTACTGCATTTTGTGGCAACTTGACTTGTTCTTGCAGAATTTGTGACAAAAATCTGACCTTAAACATCATCTGAGGCCATGTTTGTACTGCAGTACATATATCAGAGCATAGAATCCAAATAATCAGAGCATAGAAACCACAGTTTATAAATTTTTTTTTTTTGGTGGGGAAGGAATAAGTAGCAAAAATGAGACATTGTAAGATATTTGTATAGAGATGCAGTAACATTTGTTCTTGAACAAGTCTGTTACCAGTGAGTTTGAGTTACTACATCTTCATAAATGTACTGCAGTACATATATCAGAGCATAGAATCCAAATAATCAGAGCATAGAAACCACAGTTTATAAACAGGTACATCTCAAGGTAGCTATTCCTCAATGCTGCTAATTTCCCAAAACTGATTTCTGAGACTGAAGCAGATACAGATTAGAGAAAGTTTCTTATTTGAGAGATGATGGCTATTTTATTTAAAATACTGATCACGTGTACTTTAAAAACATATTTTACAGCATAGTATTTAGTCAAAAATATCAAATTATATGAAGTTATTTCTATTATATCTAGCATAATGTCAAAAATAAATCAGAAAAATTAATGGAAGAAATGTCTAGTAGGGCTTTTGCAGATGTAAATGCAACTTTCGTCCAAGGACTTACAGAGGAAGCATTACCTGATCTTATATTCTCTTTCATAATATACAGTAGCAGACAGATTCAAAGATACAGTGAATTACAAGTACTACAGCTACAGCTTCATCCAATATACCCGTTTCTGTTACAGAAGATGGATGAACTTTGATGTATCTTGGTTATTGTGACTATTCACTGTGTACACTCTCATGCATGGGAAAAAAACCCAACCTTTTTCAGCAGCACAGTCAGGCTGCGCCCATGATCCAACTTTTTTTTCTTGATTTTCAGAATTGCTTTTTTGCTTTTCCAGACTAGCTATCTGTTATTAATGTTTCATTTCAGTGGAACAAGAGTAATAAATAGCAAAAGGGAATATATTTTTTTAAGAAGGTGTTAATTTAACTTTCTTTTTTTTTTCTATCTTTACTAGTATATTGTTTTCCAGGGCTGCAACTTCAGTTTGCATAAACTGGTGGAACTCCAGTTGCTTCTGGACTATGTTGATTTAAGCCAGCTAATGATCTATCTCCCACTGAGTATGAGTACCACTAGCAGTGCAGAGCACTCCTGTGCTACCCTACTCCATTTCTCTAATTCCCATTTAGTGACTTTAAATATTTGCAGTTATTGCTTCTGTGTTACAGACAAAGTAAATCTTTATGTATGAGAAAGCTACATCAAAACTGGAAGATAAAACAATTCCATTTCAGTATTCCAATAAAGCATTTTAACACCCTATGTTATGCAAATTAATATATTGCAAATAAGCTTCCTGGGTTTTTGACAGAGTCCAGTCTTCATAAAGCAAATGTTTTTCCACTGTACACATGATGGTTTTTTTCTGCAAAACTAAATCAATGGCACCATTCAAACAGTAGAGTGTTAATGTTAGTACATGCTAAATTTGAGATCAAACCCAGTAACTAAATGAAAGAAATACTAGCTTGCATGAGTACAGGAAAGATGTACCTTGGACTGAGATAACAAATGACATGTGATGAGATTGACAGTTAAAAAAAATGAATTTCAGCTGGATCTACCTCTAAAGGAAAACTTCTCTGGGATTTGGAAAATGAGAAAAAGAAAAAGGCAATCTGATAAAAGGAGAGGTTGAAAGATTAGCTTTTGAAGACAGGCTAGAACAGATGATTGAGAATAGTGAAATGGTTTTGTCTTTTTAGACCTTTCTGCAAGGAGGTGAGCCTACAGCAGCATGCAGGCACTTTAGAAAGGAAATCTGGAAACACGGAAAGCCTAAAAATGTGTTAGGATATTAAACAGACAGGCTCAGACATTAAATCTAAGGGGAAAAAATAACCTACAGAGGACAACAGGTTATTTCATTAATGATTGATGACTGTTTTACAGTCTTCGTTTAGTTTTTAGAATCTTATTGAGAGTCTCCAGTCCATCCCAGAAGAGTCCTGGAAAGCAGATAAAAAGTTCTCACCTTTACTAAGCTCTTATGGGACAGCCCTTAGGAAAGGTTTCAAGTCCCACCTTCCTGAGCCACGCAGAAAAGCTGTCCGGAGCTTTCAATCTCCACTTTCTGTAAAATCCAGACCCAAACTTTGTGAGCAAAAGAAGGCATTCGAGCTTCAGAAAGTAGAAAGATATTTACACTTATAGCTAAGTATAATTAGGAATTTAACTTTCGCATTAGGATACAAAGCTGATGATTAAAATATACAAGCTCAAAATTACCGAACAAGGCTGAGGACCCAGTATGTCTTCTTTCATAAACACACTTAGATAAAGACATCTACCAAAAAAGTCTCCACACATTAAGTAAAGAGTACATTAAGGGCTAAACAATGGGGTAAAAAATCATTCCTACCCCTGTGACTAAAAGTAACACAAAAAGTAATAGGAAGAGATTCTTCCTGTTTTTATGTCTGATACAATAGAATAGTTTTGGAAGTAATAGATTCATGCAAATTCTTTTTGCTTTCATCCCTGTGGTTGGTGCTGTTTCTCAGGTGTAAAACTGACATTATAAACCTAGCACTCTCAAACGTTATTATAAACACTACGAGCACAGAATAACAGTTCAAGCAAGTTACATATGTCACATAAAAATAATAAAATGAAATAAAATGAAATAAAATGAAATAAAATGAAATGAAATGAAATAAAATAAAATAAAATAAAACAAACACAGTTACAAGTAATTAACTTGGTACAGTAGATAGAAAAAGTAGCATCTTTCCACTAGTATTACTAACCTAGTAAAATGTGACTAGACAAATTATTCTTTTGTCCTTAGGAATAAAACCTGAACACAGCCCGATTTCTGAATCCTGCTGTGACAAAGTATCAAAGAAGTGGTTTTAATGTTCTAGAAACATTTCTGCAGGAAATTTTGTTCTCAGGATAGGTCTAAGGGGTAACCCAGGCTGTGTTTAGAGTAAATCTGATTACACTGATAACTATATGCAGAATAATCTAGATGCTTTTGTCAGCAATAAAACCAGATAACAGAGTGGAAATCTGTTACTTGTTTAAAAAAACCCAACCAACCAACCAACTGAAAAAAAAAAAAAAACAACAAAAATCAAACAAAACTTTACAGGAAAAAACCCCATATTTTTCCTCATCTGGAATATGGAGCCATCAAAGAAAACTGGTTGTGCTTTAAAGGGAAAAAAAAAAAAAAAAGAAAAAGAAAATGAAAAGAAAATGAAAAAGGAAAGGAGATCAATTGATGCTAACAGTTCCAGCTAGATGTTCACACACACTTAAACTAGATACGGAGCCCTTATTCTTTGAACTGAAATTTTCTCTCTTGATCAAAGGATCTATTTTGCAGTACCTGCAATATTTACTTTTTTGCACACCTAAGATATCTACTGCAACCTTTCATTCCCTGTCTCCATATCTATCTTACTGGTACAGAGTAAAAAATTTATTGTGATAACTATTTGAGGGTTTTCTTTAAGGGGTTAGCTGTATAAACATGCCATGGCATCAAAGCAAGATAGAAAGCTGAAGGTTGCTGTTATTTAATTTAGGAAGGGGTTGTCTAATAGAATAAAAAGAAATTAAAATTTTAAAATTGTGTGAATTTAGAAGCAGGGATAAACATAATCCTTGCTTAATTCTTTAGGCTCTTCTGCACTCCTCTAAATTTCTCTCTACATAACTGTAAAAGCTCCAGTGGCAAAGCAACTACCAGGGCAAAAAGAAGAGAAAATTCAGTACCATCTTCTAAGAACTGACAAGCCCTTTAAAGATTTCAGACTAGAAAAACTGCTGTTCCTGAAGGGCTCTGATGAGTTTCAAACATAGGACAAGACAGGCTGGGGATAAGTGCCTGCCTCATCAGCCAGATGGAGGTGAGGATTTATTAAGGGGAATGGTCTTTAAGGTTTATTAGTTACAAAAAAAGTTTAAATTTTCTTTCCCCAGAATCTGCTTTTTCTATTCCCACTGATTTTGGTGCACTAGAAGAAAAAATGTGTTAATCTGTGTGAAAATAAGCCAGAGTCTAATTTTTTGAGAAGAGGACATAAGCTATATCTGTCTCATTTTTGACAAAGAAGATTTAGACCAGACTTGCAGATGGGTCTACCCAATATTCAGAGCACTGCTTTTAAAGTGTAACCATAGCTCCTTCTACTGTATAATTAAATTTGCTTCCATTTCTTGGGAAGATTACAGAGGTGCTCATAGTGAAAGCAAACAAAATGCTGTAACACTGCTATTGCCATTAATATATGTGGATAAAAGAGGGGTTGGGTTTTTTTCATTTTTAAAATTCTGTATTAAACTGAACTACTAACAGACACATTAAGTTTATTTGAAAGGTGGTTTTAGGTTGTTTTGGTTTTTGGTTTTTTTTATACTATGAACTATCATTCTGTACTTCCTGTACTAGTATACATATATATAGTATATTATCATTCCGATACTATGGACTGTCATTCCATAATCTATCCATCCATTCAATGCTTCTTACATAAATTTTTAGATTCTTTTTAATTTCACTATTCATGTTTGAACTACTAGCAGTGGTAGAAAACCACAGGAAAGACACAGATCTGTGCTCAACAATACTGTTTAAATCTAGTACGAAGCCTTTGGCAGTGCCTTAAAATTAGTTTAATACAAAATAAGTGTTTTCAACATTTAAAGTATAACAAAGTACATATGACAAAAAATGTTTGTCGTGATCATATCCCAAAACAACTGAAAAAAATAGAATTCAAACTTTGTATGAAAACTGCTATGTTCCTGTACTGTAATAGTTTCTTAATTTGCTCCACTTTCCATACACTTTTTGCTTTGCTTCACTTTCTGTGTGACTTCTAATTACCTAGGAAAATACTTAATATTCAGGTGATTTAAAGGAAAAATTGAAATTTTCTTTCCAGTTCTTCATAGAGGGAAGGAGAGTGGGAGGGTGGAGAAGGAACATAAAGACCCAATAGTGGTACTAAAATAATGCACAGACCAGATCTGAAAAACTATTTTAAAACCAATTGCAAGTATCCACATACTCCATAATCCCAGTATTGGTGAAAGGAAAAAGATTTTTCTTATCTGTAACTTACCATAGGTGTGCTGGTATAAAATTTTAAATATGACTTATGTCCATGGTAGCTTGATGAATCTGAGATCTGAATCCAAGATGTGAAGTTTACATTGGTCTTTCATGTAATTGATTTGGTGGATAGGTTAGAAAATTCAGCATCCTTCTGAATCACTTAAATATAAATATTGCCTTATTTGGCATATGCTATCCTGTCCCTATCAAAACTGCAGATCCTCTCGACTGCTTGGAATTTGGTATGCAAGTGATGTGACATTGTGCTGTCAAAACTCTAAAAAAGAGAATATTGTTGAGTTTTACATGTTGCTATGCATAAACCTTCAGACTAACACTGTATTAAAATAATTAGTAAAAGATAGTATGCTATGCTCTCTGAGTATTTCATTATTCATTCAGCCCTTGGGTGACTGCTCTGGCAAGAAATATTTGCCCTGTGTGAGTCAGATAGAAAAGTCTGTAGTTGCTTGTTGCTGAATTTCCCCATCAGCAATTAAGAACAGAGCGCATTACTGAGATACTACTTTTTTTGTGTGCTGCTGCTGCTTCTGCTTCTACTTGCATTATTCAGAGCTGTGAAGAAAATAGCAAGCAAGCTCCAACAACTGAATATACCAGTAAAAAGTATTAGAACATTGAAAAATAACAATCACAAATTTTTGTGACTTGTATGTCTTAACTCAGGAAAGAACTGAGTATGCATCAAACTCTAAGGATATGAATAATCGTATCTCTAAACTGATGTTATTTCACACTGATTTTCACAGAATCAAAGAATGTTGGGAATTGGAAGGGACCTCAAAAGATCATCTATTCCAACCCCTCTGCTGGAGCAGGAACACGTATATGAGACTACACAGGAAGTTGTCCATGCGTTTTCTGAATATCTCCAGAGAAGGAGACTCCACAACCTCCCTGGGCAGTTCCAGTGCTCTGCCACTCTCACCGTAAAGAAGTTTCTTCTCAAGTTTAAGTGGAACCTCCTGTGTTCCAGTTTGCATCCATTGCCCCTTGTCCTATCATTGGTTGTCACCAAGAAGAGTCTACCTCCATCCTAGTGACACTCACCCTTTATATATTTATAAACA
>NW_010325642.1:0-13467 GCF_000700745.2 Antrostomus carolinensis | reverse complement strand
GTTTTTTGTTTGTTTGGTTGGTTGTTTTTTTCTTTTCCTTTTTTGTCTTAATTATGTTATCACAGAGGCTTTACTCAGCCTGGGCCGGCGGCGGGTCCATCTTGTAGCTGGATGGCATTGGCTGTGTCTGACATGGGGGAAGCTTCTGACAGCTTCTCACAGAAGCCAACCCTATGTCGTGTCCCCCCCCGCCACCTCTCCCCTACCAAAAATCTTGCCACACAAACCCAATACACTTGAGAAACTGGAAAAATAGGTCTCAAGGCCTGGGCATTCTACTCTCAAAATTTAGTCTGTGTAAATCTTTAGATTATTGAGGCATGTTATCTATGAGAGCTATTTCTTATGATAGTGGCAATGGTTTTTACCCAGACATTTTCTATATCATTTTTATTTGTGTTACTTCTCAGTTCAGCAAATGAGGGAGTTACTTCAATAAAGGACAAAAAATGTTCAGAATTTCTTCTCATTCTTGCAGTGCTTCAAACCTTCTGTGCAACTGTTTTCACTGAAACAGAGGAATTTACTTTCCCAACACTAAACTAGATTATGTTTTCAGATCTCATTTTAAAACATTCGTATTAGAAACTATTTAATTTTACCTCATTTTATTGAAACATCATCTGTTTGTTCTGCCTTTGAATCAAGCACTTTACTTGAATATATGGTTCTAGTTTTATAGGATGCCATCCTTTATTTTAAGCAAATTATATTTTCTGATTTATTTTTCTGACAGTATATGAACTTAATTCTATGCAATAGAGTATTATTTGTTTTCTTCTGCATTATCATCTCATAATTGCATGATGGATGCAATAAAAATTCATGTCATTAATTTCCTTGTTTCAGCTACCTTTCAATATATTTTGAATTAGTTTATTTCAGTCGAAGAGGACATTTAATCCCACTTGTTCATACATAGAATTTTATTTATTAAGCAAAAGTAGTTTTTTTTCTGCATAGAGACACATTTTATTTTCATAATGAAAAGAAGATGATAATTTTTGTATAGATCAACTTAGATGTTGCCTTTATAAAGACTTGAAACATTAAATTCTGCTGATACTTGTGTAAATTAAGATAATTATATTTTTAGAAATGGTTAATACAACAAATTCCAAATGAAAATATTCTGTGTTGGTTTTTATCCTAAACAAAATCTGCTAGATTTAATCAAGGTCTCCTCAGTTTCACTATCTATTTCTTTAACAAATTGAAAATATGTATCCACTTCTACTGCAAAGAATAATTAACAACTGCAGCAATACTATTACTCCTACTACTAATGCTCCTCCTTCTAGTAATAAGCAAATCCCATTACAGGTTATGTCTTTGTATTCAGGATTTCCAATTAAGTTGTGTTAGCACCGCAGTAAGAAACATTTTGCTAAATTCAGTTTTGAGGTTTGGTATAGTTTATAGGTCTGTTATTGTTATCCTAATTATGCAAATAATACCATCTTCAAGAATACTATGTATATGACATCTTACCAATGCCCATCCAATGAGGAAAATATAAAGGAAGTGTGTTAGAGTGCTCATATTTTACCGTAATTCCTGTTGATTTGTTGGCTAGCAATCACCAGATATGTTCTCATTAGTCTTCAGGCTCATAAGATGGGGGCATAAGTGCTTGAGGAGTATAATTTTGGTCTCTTTTTTGCCCAAAATGTGCATTTTTAAAGCTTTTTTTTTTTCTTTTTTTAAATGTGTGTTCAGGTCATTGAACTGTTTCAAACTTTTAGAACTGTCATTAAAGTGATCTAAATGTATATCTATGAATAATAGTCCCATAGACTCAGATAATAGTAACATCAGTTGAAAATAACTGAGGAATATTACTTTATTACGAGTAGACTAGGCAATGAACAGGAATAAATAAATAAATAAAGTATTCTCCAAAGTATGACAGCATTTTTTTTTTTTTTCTTACATGTCATAAAATTTCAGTGATGTTTTGCAAGGAACTAGTAAATATAGTCCTCAACAAAAATATGTTGTTTAGCTCTTGTGACTTAACATTAGAAAAGCTTTATTCAGATTTATGAAATTCATATGTGTTAAGGGAAAGAAGAACCTATTAAATAAGACAAATCAAAATGTTTAGCATCTTCACTATAAAAATACAAAGAAAGAACTATCAGCGTTGACAGAAGAAGAAATAAATGTAAATTAATCAGGTTGAGGACGGTCAATCTGAAAAGACAGAGAATTTATAATATAGTCTTCCATAAGAAGAAGTCAGGAAAATCTAAGTGACTGTATGACAGAGAACACTAAATTTATACAGGCATTAGTAACAAGGTTGGTAGAACATGTTAAAGAAGAGATTTCTTCAAGGCATGTGTTTTCTAAATCCTGTGTTTCTTTACATTGTTAAAGGTTAGTTACTTCTATTAAATTACTACTTTATTTGGCTGGAATACAGTTTTATTTTAACTCACCAATTTATTTATCTACCTTTTATGCTAGTTAAACATGGTTAAATACTGTGCATCACTTAATATCAAATGAAACAAAGTGCATAGAATATGTACCTTTAAAGTCGAAGTCTGTATATACAGCCCTCAGACACTTCAAGATTATTAATTTTATCACTTATATGAGCAAAACTTTACAGTAGAAAATTCTTACAATTTTTTGAGGGGTTTTTTTAAATGCATTAGTGACAAAGAGGGAAAAAAGAGAGGAACTTAAGAGAGAAGAAATAATAAAAAATAAAAATAAAATGCATTACTTGCCTGAGGGAACTCAATCATGGACTCTGCTACACGATCAATATGATCAAGCAAGAAGCCATTTATTTGTTCTAATACAGTTATATTTATATCCCAAAACTAATGAAATCACCCACACCCGTTAACGTGTTATTGTCTCTTCACTCACAGCACAAGCAGTTCACATGCCCCTAATTGGCTGATGGACTTTGCTTGCATCCCTTCCTGTTTGCTTGCCAGGGTACACCTTTTGGATACATTTCAAGGTTCCTCTCTGGGGCCTTGTTGATGCAGGTGCTTCTCCTATCTCCAGACATGTATCCCTTCAGTTCCCACAGTTCTCTCAGGGTATGCCAAGATATGTTCCCACACTCCCCACACTTGCCAAATGAAGTTCATTCCCTACTTGAATGAGTACTTTTCACTCAACAGGATGCTTTTGTATGTGAATAAACATTACTGTGCTAAGAGTTTCTTCCACCTGTCTTTCACATACAAACAGGGATGAAAAATAATAATAAAAAAGTTATTGTTGTTTTTCCTCAGTGATTTGAAACAGTGGCATATTTCTGTTGCATAAGAGTGAGCATTGCAAGATATCTGGTCATTCATGAATGACTTGGATGTATGCTATAAAAAAATGTATCTTTTTAATCAGGAAAACTACCTGCATCATAAAACGTATCTTTTACAAATATTTTTGTACATACATATATATATATATACACCCACTCGACAGTCTCACCTAGACCCATAGGCTAGCAATCTGTGTTCTTTGGTTTAATGAGCCTCCAACTTGTATATTCTGATGGACAGTGAGTTGAAGATGAGTCAGCAATGCATCCTTACATCAAAAAGAGCCAAATACATCCTGGCCTGCAAGAGTGAGTGTCACCTGCAGGAACAGGGTCATGAAACTTCCCCTCTGTTCACTACATATAGAGTGTTATGTCCAGTTAGGAGATCCCCAATAACAAAAGTATTTTTACATGCTGGAGCAAGTCAATTGGAGGCCATCAGGACAGTCAGGGTCGGAGCACATTCTACTATGAGGAGCTGAGGGATATAAGGTGGAACGTAGGAAATTCCAATAAGATTTAAGGAAAATATAAGCAAGCTTTACCCCCTAATTTTAATCCTCTCTTAGGGAAAAGAAAATTCTTACTGGAGTTGATTGTGTAGACAGGTCAGTCTTACTGGTATGATCTCTGTAGACTGGCATGAAATAACCAGGTGGAATTGTCTGAATTTAGTGCTGCTTGCAGTCTGACAAGAGCAGTAAGTCTTCCACACCTTGTTGGGGAAATGTACTTGCATATCTTGATTCGCATGTCTGTGACTGCAGCCACTATTCTGTCTTATGATTTTACAAAAGTCCACAGTAGAACTCTGTGTCATGTTACATTTCATTACATCATTTATGTGATGTGACACAGTTAAATGAAGTGTGAGGTGATAAAAAGTAGTGACTAATCAAGCTTAGAGACAGAAATATAAAAATAGAAACACTAAGTCAAAGCTGTAAAAAAAAAAAAAAAAAAAAAAGAAAACTAACAGCTAATATCCTTGCTTAGAGAACTTGTGAATGTGTTTTCTAAAATATTTGTAGGTAATATGAAAAGCAATAGGAACTATATGATTCTGGTAGATGATAAAATTTCTAATGTAAAATAGAATGGGTAAAGGGAACACTATTCTATTGGATGCAAATAACTGTTCTTGTCAAGCCTGGTATTAAAATTGTTGTGCAAAATCTGTAATAAAAATCCATTACTAACAGAACTGTATAAATGGTATAAAATTTTATTTGTGGAACCCTTTACAGCTTCCTTTACAGAGAACTTCCGTATAGAGTAGATATTTTTCCAAGCAGAATCTGATCCCAAAATCTGAGCCTGTCAAATGGTCTAGGGACTGTGTTGCATGAAAGCGGTGGTAAAACAATTTGGCAGGAAATAAACCCCCTTGTGTTCCAGTTTACCCTTGGATACTGGAAGAGCTAGGCTTAAATTCTGAGTGATGCCAAATTTGGCACTACAAGTCCGACAACAGCAGATTCACTCAGTCGTGCACTGCACTCCCATACCCATGATTTATGGACTCTCACAGCTAAACCTGCAGCATTTAGTGGCATCCCATTGGACACGGGGTTGGTGTGGCTGGTTACGGACAGACACAGTTTGATGTGGCACTGCAAGCCTAGACACACCAGTGCTGGATTCACTCTAGTGCCCTGCAGCCGCCGGCCAGTCATGATCTATGGATTCTCATGCCTATCGGGCAGCTCCCAGTGAGAAATTGTACAGCAAGTCTGTAAGTGAATAAAGGACTTCAATAAAGCAACAGGAATAATACAGATTTGTGTGGACTGCTGGTGATAATCTATCTGCGTACTTCTGTCTGCAGAAGTATGTACAAGCATCAAGGTTACAAATCACTAAAAGTGCTAAGGTAATGTCTTGGTTGTTAGCTGAAACAGAGCTGGGTTTCTTTTTCAGTAGTTAGAATAGTTCTGTGTTTTGCTTTTCAGCCTGGGACTTATTACGAGAGAAACAGTGATAACATACCAGTATTTACATTTTTGTCGCTGGAAGTGAAGGACTTTGTGTTCTGTTAGTCTACAGACGCAAGATCTAAGGGGGTGAGGAATATTTAAATTAATAAGCTAAATTGGCATTTGAGTATGCCAATGGGATATTCCATATCATATAACAGGGGGTGAGGAATATTTAAATTAATAAGCTAAATTGGCATTTGAGTATGCCAATGGGATATTCTATATCATATAACATCATGTCCAGTATATCAGTGAGGGTCTCTTCCCCTTTTAGCTCTCTCTGGCTTTTGCTTGGGCTCTCACTCTTCCAGGATTGTGGTTTTGGTTTGGGACTGTTGTTCCTTTGGGATCATTACCTGGGAACGGGTCAGGCTTGGTCGGTTGGTGGTGAGAATTTGCACTGTGTATCACTCATTTTCATGTTTTGTTACTGTTATCATCACTACTATTTTATTAGTAGTATTATTTTATTTTTTCTTTTATTTTATTTCTATTATTAAACTGTTCTTATCTCAACCTACAAGCCTCCTTATCCTTTCCCCCCAATCCTCTCCCCTATCTCCTGGGAGTGTGTGGGGGGAAATGGGTGAATGGCTGTGTTGACTGCTGGCCAAGGGTTAGCCCAGTGAAACTATCACAGTTAAAAAAGCAGTTCTATAGAGATCTCTAAGTTTCTGAGAAAGTTCTCAGAGCAGTATAAATCTTACCCAAAGGCATCCCTATGGCTGGGAAGAGAGGCTCAGCGGTTCCCAGAGGTCAAAGGTTTGTGATGGTATCTTCCCTGATTTGTTTGTGATGGTATCTTCCCTAATTTCCCCCTATTTTGGGGCCATTTTTATATATTTTTTTTTTACCTTCAAGGTGGAGCTTGAATGACTCTAGTCATACTTTTATCGTGATTGCTGAAAACACTTTCGTTTCCATTTTAAGGTAGAAGTTACCAAAACTAAGAACGCATGCTCAGTAAGGGGGAAGGGACGGGGGTCAATGAGTTGGGGGTATGTTTTGTGTTTTTTATAATTCAAGGTTCACACAAGGGAGGTATTTGTCTAAAGGGTGCTAGATGGTCAGTCCAGGGTCACAAACAAGTAGTACATCAACTCCTTACGTCCTGTACATTTCTTCTACAGGGCTTGTTTGAGGAGTCTTCACTCCTCTCCATCCCCTGTATTGATACGCAGCAACTTGCTCTCCAGGAGACAATCTTGGAGAGGATTCTTCACATACCAGTTGCATTTTTCCCCTGGGATCTTCTTCGACATTATACCTTTTCCTAGTGTGTGAACATGGCCATTTTCTGATTTTTAAATTACCTTCAGTAATTATTCCATATTCTGACAGATAATCTACTGGTCTTAGGTCATACACAGATTGGGAAATAAAGATAGCATCGTATAATTTGTTCTCCACTGCTTTCACTATAGGTGCTGGAGAGCATTGATGTGTATTTATCTAAGATGGAGCTTGGTCTAAAATTCATAAGTAAAAATCATCAAATTTATAAGATCTCTGTTTCTAATAGTGGGTTTTGGCAAATACAAGTGTATTATCTAAACTGCTGCATAGATTTTTAATTTTCAGACTTCCATTGTTTTTAAATAAAATACAGATATATATTGATCATATTTAAACCACTATAGTTATATTTACTTTTTTGAAGTGACTCTGACAACATCTATACTTGGAATCTTAGGAAGTATATATTTTTAAAAATTGTTTTTTAAAAATATATTTTGGAGAGAAAAATGGGAAAATAAATGCTGAAAAAGAACTAAAAAGATATTAGTCTAAAGAAAATGGAAACCTGACAGCAGTGATTAATACCTTCAGAATACTGCAAAAAAAAGTGATTTTTTATGACTTTCTGAGATGTATGCTGTGTACCAAAAAGTACATCACCAAATTCCACGTGCAAAATAAAGGTGCTGTGTTATTTTTTCCTACCTCTTTTGATGACTCCATTGGGACCTCATTAGTCTAGTGTTTTGACCCTTAGTTGTAGCTGATAATTCTTCTCAAAAATAAGGAGTAAAAGAGAAGAAATACAAAACATTTATTAAAAGAATGATATTTCAATATAGCTCTATGTGTACAAAGTCCCTAAGATGTATTTGAGTATCTTGACTTTGTCTGTAGTTTACTCATGTATTCCAGAAACATACTATATGTGTTATATTAGGGCTGGGGATGGTGCTGATTAGAAAGATACAGTGGTTGCTCTATAACACCTAAGATTTCCTTTAACCTAAGAAAACTCTTCACCAAAGACATAATTTTTCTTCACATCATCAAAATAAGTTTCACTGTGACCTACTAGTTAAGTAAAAATATAATAGCTTGTGTAAAGCAATGGTTTCATGTACTGAATTAATCTTAAAGAATAAATGAATCATCACAAAAAAAAACCCAATTGTTCTTTAATAGTTTTTGACCTTTCAGGAAAAGATGCAATCCACTTCACAGCTGGATGCTAAGCTTGGTGACACAGAAGATACCTGCCAGGCTTCAGTTTCCTAAGATTTAATGCAGCAAATGAAAGACACTTTGAAAAATAGAGCATGAAAGATATCAAATACAGAACTATTGAACCAAACTAACGTTTGCAAAGTCCCGGTATACTTCATCAAGAAATCAAAATTGTATCGCTTTAATTTCTTGCCCTATACACATTAAGGAAGTGTTTTATTTATTAACTTTCTGCAAGCAGCATAGTAGAAGCCCTTTGTAATGAAGTCAAAATTTTACAGATTTGTCTAGTTCCCGTTGACTCATGTTTGTAAAGTTGTTTGAAATGCTTTTTGCTTTCTCTAATTTGAAGTAAGTTTAAAAGATACACCTGAATTATGCTTTGTGATTTTGCTTAGATAGTTCAGGCCCGAGTATTATTCCAACTTCAGATACTCTGAACACCACAGAAAAAAAGAGAAGAAAATTTTCTCACTGACATTTACAGCTTTTCCTACCTAATAGATAGGATTTGGGAGAAAGGTGGAAACAAGGGCATAGGGGAGGACCAAAAAATAAGGGTCTGAAAAAGGACATGAGCAAGGTAGATGAAGATGACCAATGGTCATAAAAGGTATCAAGAAGGATTCTATAGGCATGTTAATTGCTAAAGAAAGTTAAAGGAAGAACCGGGTCTGATGAAGGATCAGGAAACCACCTAGGGACATAGAAAAATTAGGAAAACTTTGAAGTATTCCACAAATTTTAGCATTGCTCTTCACAAACCAAACTTATTCTCAGACTTCTGCCTGTACCTTATGGTATGGGAGGAAGAAGGACAGACAGTAGAGGAAGAGTGAAAAGTTAGAGAAGGAGTAAGGCAAAGCAAGTAGCACATACAGAAGGAGCATGACCAGCAGACTGAAAGAAATTATTGTTTTTCTCTATTCAGCATTGGTGAATACTGCATTGATTTTTTGGGTCCCTAATTCAAGAAGGATTTTGAGATGTGGGTGAGGTCAATCAGATGACTATCCAGATTGTCGAGAGTCTAAATTGTATGTCCTACATGAAACAGGGAGGGGCAGATGGAGTTGCTTAGTTTTGCGAAGAAGAGGCTAAGGGATAATTTTATAGCAGTCTACCATTAATTGAACGGAAGCCACAAAGATGAAAAAAGCCAGATGTTACAGCAAAGATTGATGGCCACAACCTGTGGCTTGAGAGGTTCATGCTAGGCATTAGGAAAATAATTATAACTAAAAGGATAGTGCAATAGTGGAATGTGTTGCCCTGAATAGTCATGGCCTTGGGCATCTGAGGAGGTCTATGAGACTCAGACAAAGCCACAGCCAACCTGATCTCATGTTGGCAATTAGTCTATTTTGGGTGAAAAAGTAACAAAATATCCTTCAGAAATCTCTTTTAAACAACATTTTAAAAATAATTTTATGGATATATGTTCTTTTTAATTATTATAAACATCATATTTGTAACTGTTGACAGCAGCTCAGAATCTATTTGCCTAAAATTTGCTTTGAAAATAAACTACCAGTTTTTAAAGAGTAGGGCCTTAAAACAAACATGTATTTAAAACTTTTGAATGGTAGCCTTAAATATTTCTGCTAAGCACAGTAAAGGTTTGGAAATATAACGTACCATTTCAGTTTCCGAATTCTTCAATGTGTTAAAGACAAGATATGCTGCCAGGATAACACAGGATCACCAATGCTGTCTGAACAGCTTGTGCTATCTGTTCTGCCAGTACAAAAAGGTTTTCTGTTTCTGGGGTTAAAAAAAAAAAAAAAAGGTTATAAAAAGAGAGATTATACAATGTCAAGGTTGTCAGTGGGTTCCAGTTTAAAGCTGATTTGTTTTATTTCATTAGCAGCAGGATCATGAAACAGTAATTCTGAGTGGTTTTGAGTGTAGTCTTGAACTAGAACTTTAGCTGAGATAAACAAAAACCTATGAGTAATTTGTTGAATTCTGATCTTTTAATGCATAGAATCATAGCATGGTATGGGTTAGAAAGGACATTAGAGATCATTTAATCCCAATCCCTGTGCCATGAACAAGGACACCTTCCACTAGACCAGGTTACTCAAAGGCTCATGCAACACAGCCTTAAACATTTCCAGGGAGAGGGCATCTACAACTTCTCTGGGCAACCTCAGTTCCAGTGCCTCACTGCCCTCACAGGAAAGAATTTCTTCTCAATATCTCATCTAAATCTACCCTCTTCCAGTTTAAACCCTCATCCTATCACTACCTGCTGTTGTAAAAAATCCCTCCCCAGCTTTCTTGTAGGCCCCTTCAGGTACTGGAAGGCTGCTCGATGGTCTCCCCACAGCATTTTCTTCTCCAGGCTGAACAGCCTCAACTCTCTCAGCCTGTCTTCATGGGAGAGGTGCTCCAGCCCTCTGATCATCCTCATGGCCCTCCTCTGGAATCACTCCAGTAGGTCCATGTCCTTCTTATGTTGGGGGCCCTAGAACTGGGCACAGCACTCCAAGTGGGGCCTCATGAGAGCGGAGTAGAGGAGGAGAATTATCTCTGTTGACCTACTGACCACACTTGTCTTGATGCAGCCCAAGATATGGTCAGCCTACTGGGCTCAGGTTGAGCTTCTCATCCATCAGCAACCCCAAGTTCTTCTCCTCAGGGCTGCTCACGATCCATTCTTTTCCCAGCCTGTATTTGTGCTAGGGATTACCCTGATTCAGGTGCAGGACCTTGCAGTTGGAGTTGTTGAATTTCATGAGGTTTTCACAGACCCACCCCTCAAGCCTGTCAAGATCCTTCTGGATGGCATCCCTTCCCTCCAGCATGTTGACCAAAACTCACAGCTTGGTGTTATTGGCAAACTTGCTGAGGGTGCACTCAATCCCACTGTCCATGTCACTGACAAAGATGTTAAACAGCGCTGGTCCCAATACCAGCCCCTGAGGGATACCACTCATCACCAGTCTCCACTTGGACATCAAGCTGTTGACCTCAAATCTTTGATTGTGACTATCCAGCCAATTCCTTATCCACTGTGTGGTCCATCTGTCCAGCCTATGTCTTTCCAACTTAGAGATAAAGATGTCATGTAGGACAGTGTGAATTCCAGGTAGATTACATCAGTTGCTCATCCCTTATCCACCTATGCTGTAACCCCATCATAGAAGGTCACCAAATTGGTACAGGTACAATCTTTCCTTGGTGAAGCCATGTTGGCTGTTATCAGTCACCTCCTAATTTTCCATGTGTCTTAGAGGAGTTTCTAGGAGTATCTGCTTCATGAACTTGCCAGGCACAGAGGTGAGACTGACCCGCCTGCAGTTACCCAGACCTTCCTTGTTCGTCTTTTTTAAAAATGGGTGCTATAATTAATTAGTTTATTTAAACAGACTGATGATCCTTGATCAAATCATTCTTTAAAATATTGTTGCTTATTTCTTCAAGAATATGTAAACTTTGTTTATAAAGCATTTCTAAACATCACTGAAGCCCTAAGATAAGAAATCAAATATGCGCCTGTTGTGTTGCAATATGTTTCTCACCTTAAAGATTCATTAGGTTGTGTCTTACTGTGGAAAATTGTGAGGTTTATGAAAAAAAAAAAATAAAATCATACAAACTCTAGAAGATAAGAAAATCCAAAATGCTTCAAGCATTTTTCTGATTCACATAGCTAAATTTTGATTATTATATGTAGATCAAATGTAGCCCTAAAAAGCTGAAGTCTTCTAGCTGTATAAGCGCAAAGCCCCGCAGGGTTTTAGTAGTGGTCTTTTTCCATTGTAAAAATTACCATTTCCTCTTTTCAAGCTATGTTTACAAGACAAAATCAGGATTCCTTTCAAAGGTTATAGTTCTGGTCATCAAATCTACAACCTATTAAGAAATTTTGTGGTCATTATGTTTAGTAGAACTTGATTTATTTTTCACCTAATATTGTCTAATTGTTTTTTGACATGCTAGTAACTCAATTTAACTTCTTTTTAGTTTTGGAAACCGTTGTATGGTAAAAACCATTCTTTTTTCCCTCTTTGATACAGCCAAGTTCTGTGTAATAATAATAAATAACAATCTCTTATTGACATCAATTCACATTGTTCATATTTTACGTGATTTTATAAATGTTACTGTATTCCTTCTCAAATGTGTAGCTGAAGAATTGAGAAAAGTTATTTAATCTTTTTAAGGATTATTTTCTAAATAAATCTGAGTTTGATAGCTGTCTTTCTTTGTATATGTTTCTCAGCCTTCTCCCTATCTGGGAATAGGGGATAAAGGAGAAGTTGAGATGTGGATGTGAGCAGAACTGTTACTAGAGCCTGTGATATAATAATATTTTTCTGTTTTCTGCTTTATCTTTTTATTTTCTCGGCTAATTCCTTTTAATGTAGTATTTTAGCTTTTCAGCTTCTGCTAGTGTTTTCACATGGTGTTTTTAGGGCCAAATATTATATGATATTTTTCTATGCAAAAATTGCAGATGCAATATTAAAACTATATCACAGATATGTCACTGTATGATGAGGGTATTAAGGGGGATGATAAACTGCTAGGCTATTATTACTTCATGTATTACACCTTACATGGATGACTGGGCCATTACATCATCCAGAATGAATGAGTATCTCAAAGTGAATGTTTTTCCATTTTAAAAATAAGCAAAAAATGTTACAGTGTTTTCTAAAGATAGCAATAAATATTTGGATTATTTTTTTTAAAATAGTTACTATGTATATATCTATACACATGACACAATGCAAAAGAGTTGACATTACTATTCTACCTGAAAATGATGCCTCACAAATCTATTAGAGCTCTCCGAGAGTGCTGACAAGCTGATCTAGTTAGTGTTTTTCAGAAAGTTTTGACATGGTCCCTCAGCAAAGGCTCTGTGGTAAATTCATCAACTATGTGATAACAGGGAAGACAGTCTTGTGGATTAAGAACTGGATAAAAAGTAGGAAATGAAAGAGTTGTATAGCAGTCTTTTATGCTACAGGAGGTAGTTACTACTATGCTCCATTTTGTTAAAGTAATTATTCAAAAAAGTACATTTCATATAGAAGAGTTCTGAGTCCAATATAGACTAAAAAAAAAAAAAAATCATTGAGATTTTCTGTAATGGAGATAGTTTGTGTGTTCTGAGTATAAAAAACAGTCTCAGAGGAAATGAATAGTGGTAAATACTGGTGTCTGAAGGTATGACAAACTACAATAAAAGTTATTTGGGAAAATACAACTGGTTTTAAAACATAACTGACTCTAAACAATATTCCTCATTTGCAAATTTTATATGAAGAAAAGAATGTCAAAAAAATTAACTTCAGGATCCATGTCTCTCTTCAGTATACAATCATAGAATCATAGAATGGTTTGGGTTGGAAGGGACCTTTGAAAGTCATCTAGTCTCACCCTCCTCAGTAAGCAGGGACATCATCAACTCCATCAGGTTGCTCAGAGCCTCATCCAACCTGACCTTGAATGTTTCCAGGGATGGGGTTTCTACCACCTCTCTGGGCAACCTGTTCCACTGTTTCACCACCCTCATGGTAAAAAATTTCTTCCTTACATCTAGTCTAAATCTACGTTCTTTTAGTTTTTTCTCTTTAGAGATCTAGCTGGAGCAGTCAAAAATTAAGCCAGATGACTGTGATGAAGTGCCTGGCCATCTTATGTAGCAGAATGTAGTAGAGTTAGATTTATTATTATTAATTTTATTATTTTTATTTTTATTTTTATTTT
>NW_010325641.1:0-2413 GCF_000700745.2 Antrostomus carolinensis | reverse complement strand
AGGAAGAGGCAGCAGGTGGCAAGTAGAACATGCCCATCCTTACATGGTTATAGAATGGAGCAAGTTGTAGCCTCTTGGACAGTGGTAAGAAGACAGAGGAACAATTCCTAAGCAAAGCCCTTGGTAACTTGAGCTTCTGCTCTGAACTGAAATTAGCTGCAGCACAGCTCTTCTCCACACACAGCTAATACCACACAGTAAGCAGGATTGTTTATTCATCTTTCATTACTCACTTACTTATAAAACCATACCTATTTCTTTTTTTTCCCCCCCTCTTACTCCTTGTGCAGTGTTTCACCTTCAGCTGCTTTTGTCAAGCTGTTGGCTAGGTTGAAAATGTTCCTCCCTTCTCACTGTAGCCTTCATTAGGAATAGTATCAGTTACACACTGAAAAATGCCTCACCCCACACTTAAATGCCTCCATCCTTTAAGCAAATTATAGCAGCACTAATTTGTAGCCATGTGGTGAAGTGATATAGAAGTTACAGTTATTGAAATCATATGCAGAAGCCCTGTGTGCATACACTTTCTCCCAGTCCATGAGTAAAGATAAGGATTTAAACCATGTTCTGAACAAAAAAACTAAACTGAACACCAGGGAATAGTTTAGTCATTGACAGAGTAGGGAAGCAGGAAGCTTTATTACATACAGAAATCACACACCATGAACACTGACATTGACTTTATTGAGCTGCAACACAACAGATGATCACAGGAGGAGCTCAGTTGCAGGAGTTGGACAAAGGACTAGAGCACTGGCACCTGGAGCTTGGGAAAGTAAAAGTCTTACCAGGTTATGGAAGCAGGGGACAACATTGGGGAACAAGGTCTTGCTAAACGTACAAGACTCATGCCTCAGGGCTAACAAGATGCACAACAAGAAGTCCTGCTCAGCTAGCACATAAGCAACAGCAGGAGTGGGATTTTTCTACTTCTTGCCCAAAGATCATTGAGGGTTGAAGCTCAAGTTACCCACCAAGGTCCTGCATCACCACCAGCCCCTGCCCCAATCCTGTCAGGGAAGACTCTATGCAGCCTTTTACCAAACCTAAACACCACATGGCCTTCTGGCCACCACCCTGAAGAATGAGCCATCAGCAGCAGATAGCACTGGACCAGCCCTCTGGAGAACAAGCACCAACAAGCAACCACACTGCTTGGCACAGGCACATCTGTGTCCTGGTCAAGGCTATCTCCTTATTTTTCATTCTTCCACCCCAAATATTCTGGCAAGGGGACTTGCAAACAAGTCTGTACAATGGGAAAATAAGTCTGGACTACAGAAAAGCTTATTTCCACAATTACAGAAAAACCTTAAGCAAGGACCTAGAAAATTGAAGTGGGATGTTAAATTATTTGGAGTCTCAAGCAACTGAGGTCGAGCTTGTAAACAAGAAGGCAGTGAACAGGCTCAGCTGCTTGTCACTCTGGCCACTACAGCAAGGGGAGCTTTGCTGGAATTTCATGTTAAGTGTGTCTCTTTCAAGCTGAACAGGGGAACAAACAAACAGGCAGCCCAAAATTCATTTCCTTCGTACTTCAAGTAGGACAGGCCCACCAGGAGGAACTGGAATCAAAGGGCAGATCTAAAACCATGTCTTCCTGCCTAGTATTCTCTGCACATCTTCAGGTGGTCTTTATTTATGTGCCATTCACCAGAGGCAGAAAAACTGCCATTCCATTCATTATTAAAACCCATCTTGAAAGACCAGGATGCCAGGGTCCAGCAGCAACTATCCTTTGTGTTTCTGCTGACATGTCTTTCACTTCTGCTTTGTTTCACAGGTTCTTTCCTGCCAAGGTAATTTCTTTATTTTTTTATCTTGAAAAACATCCTAGCAAAGTTGAGTTTGTGTGAACTGCAACCACCATCTAGAGAAACAGAAACAATCCTCAACCATTGGAAGTTTAACACAAATTAGGTCTGATCTGTGGAAAGACCACCCACAACATAAACAAGGGCTACTTCCTTGCAGTCTGCAACAGGATTCTATGCCTGAGGTGTTAAAAATTCCCTTTGTTATTATATTCAAAATAACTAATGTCAGCAAGGCTGCTTCTCTTCAGTTTAGGGGAGAGAAATTAGCTCCTGGGTAATTCATTCAGCACAAGCAGAATGACCCCATTGCCCAGCTAAGTTGACTGTTGATCCACACAGGTTCTAAATAAGAACATGACAGGTAAGTGCTTCAAAACAAAAGAGAATCTTTCAGCCACCAAAAGGTCAGCCTCCTGGTTTCATTTCAGACTACAAAGCTCATCAAGTAGCTCTTAGAAGTCAAGCAGGAAAACTTGGTGGAATCAAACTGTGCCAACTCAACTAGTCCAGACTCGGGTCTCTCCTCCCAAAAGTGCAGTGTTCATGGGCAAGGTGGAGGCAACAGGGACCAGCAGTCAGGTTGTACTTGTAGA
>NW_010325640.1:0-6968 GCF_000700745.2 Antrostomus carolinensis | reverse complement strand
AACCCAAACCTTGCAACAAGGCTAGCCAATCCAGAAATTAAAATGTAGGAAATCTGATAATTGCCTAAATATGCTTATCTGTCCACTGTCACAATGCTGGCAAGATAGCTACTGGACTACAAACAAATTTAAAGAAATTGTTAGCTCCTTTTGTGGCCTGCTAGGCACAGGTTAATTATAGTAAGGTGTGTGAGAGGAAACTGTGAATGAGCTAAAGCTCTTGATAGTCCCTTGTCTTTAACAGGCACTTAGGTCTTTTCCTTCTGTACTTCTTTCTCCTCTGTGCAATCAGATCAAGAGTGAATATCTTGTTCACAAGTTTATACATTGAAGACCTTCCATGAGCAGTCTAATTTATAAAAATCTATTCCAGATTTTCTATTTGGCTGGCTGTTGCCAGGAAGGATTTTAGCCTGTATGCAGCTACAGCCAGGAGCTCTTTTCAGCTAGACCTATGTCCCAGTCTGGTGTCAGGATCATTTAAATATCCCGATCTGATGTCGGGGAAGGTTTCGATATGATCTCAAGAGATCAAGATCCCGAGATTAAGACACAAATGAGGTCACATGCCGTACTCCCAGAACACCTTTTATTACAGAAAGAAGAGTAATAAAGAGGATAGCGATAGGACAGGATGGAACGAAAGATGGGAAATCAAGCAAGGAGTCAGGATAGGGCAGCAAGAATAGTCACCACCACGGGTCCAGCGGCGAGGAGACTGAGGGGTGGGCGAGAAGGTCTCAGTTGCTTGTTCCAGTGGTGATGCGGTATGGTGCGGTGCGATCAGGCTGTCGTCCTCTCTGCCTCTCTCCCATCTCTCTCTCCTGTCCTTGCCCATGCCGGTCCTCCTTAAATACCACTTCGAGGGCTGTAGTTTCCATAGCAATGGCACGTCTCTTCGTGCCCCCCAGCACTTGGGTCAGGTACATGTCCGGGCAGAACACCCCCTTGGGCATGGCGCCTTCACAAGTCGGGGTTTCCAGAATCCGGTGGTCTTGTGACAGTCCTTGCAAGCAATCTTTGAGACTAGTCTACAGTGCAGTTCCTCACAACCTATGGAATAAGCGCTTGGAGTTTTTGAAGATACTGCATACAACTCCTTCCTGAAGACACAAGCATACCATATTCAAAGTTCAAATGTGCTAGAATCATTGCATTGGTTTTGGCTGGGACAGAGCTAAATATCTTTATAGTAGCTTGTATGGTGCTGTGTTTTGGATTTATGATGAAAACAGTGTTGATAATACAGGGATGTTTTAGCTGTTGCTGAACAGTGCTTACACAGCATCAAGACCTTTTCTGCTTCTCAAACTGCCCCACCAATGTGTGGGAGTGCACAAGAAGCTGGGAGGGGACACAGCTGGCACAGCTGACCCCAGCTGACCAAAGGGTATTCCATGTCATAAAACATTGTACTCAACAAGGAACCTGTGAGGAGTGTGGTGACTGGTCAGGGAGGTTGTTGCTCTGTAACTGTCTGGGCATGGGTTGGTTGGTGGTTAGCAACTGCAGGTATTATGCATTATTTGTTTTTCTTTTTTTTTTTTTTCCCTTTTTTTTCTGTTCTCTGTTTTATTTTCTATCTTTTTATTTATTTTTTAATTATTAAAATGTCTTTATCTCAAGCAACAATTTTTATTGCTTTTACCATTCCGATCTACTCTGCCCTGGTGGGACCACATCTGGAATATTGTGTCCAGTTCTGGGCCCCACAGTTCAAGAAGGACAGGGAACTGCTTGAGAGAGTCCAGCGCAGAACCACCAAAATGATTAAGGGAGTGGAGCATCTCCCTTATGAGGAAAGGCTGAGGGAGCTGGGCCTCTTTAGCTTGGAGAAGAAGAGACTGAGGGGAGACCTAATTAATGTTTGTAAATATGTTAAGGGCGAATGTCACGAGGATAGAGACAGGCTCTTCTCAGTGATGCCCAATGATAGGACAAGGAGCAATGGGTGTAAGCTGGAACACAGGAGGTTCCGCTTAAACGTGAGAAAAAACTTCTTTACTGTGAGGGTGACAGAGCCCTGGAACAGGCTGCCCAGAGAGGTTGTGGAGTCTCCTTCTCTGGAGACATTCAAGACCCGCCTGGACGCCTTCCTGTGTAATCTCGTTTAGATGTTCCTGCTCCGGCAGGGGGATTGGACTAGATGATCTTTTGAGGCCCTTTCCAATCCCCAACATTCTGTGATTCTGTGATTTTGTGATTTTCTCCTCCTTTCCAATGGGTAGAAGAGTGAGCAAGTAGGTGTGTGGGGCTTAACTGCCTACTAGGGTTAAGCTACGTCTGTCATTCTTTGGCAGATGGCATGCCAGTACTCTGCTTTCGCATCCCAGTACTCAGCCCCCCTGCTCTGCTTTCATGAGATTCCACCTGGAGTAGTGTATTCAGTTCTGGGGTCCCTGACATAAGTAGGATATAGACCTACTGGAGCAGGTCCAGAGGAGGCCATGAGGATGATCAGAGGGCTGGAGCACCTCTCCTGTGAGGACAGGCTGAGAGAGTTGGGGCTGTTCAGCCTGGACAAAAGAAGGCCCAGTGGAGACCTTATAGCAGCAACTTTCCAGTACCTGAAGGGAGCCTACAGGAAGGCTGTGGAGAGACTTTTTACAAGGGCATGTAGTGACAGAACAAGGGGTAATGGCTTTAAGCTGAAAGAGGGTAGGTTTAGATTAGATATTAGGAAGAAATTCTTCACTGTGAGGGTGATGAGACACTGGAACAGCTTGTGCAGAGAAGTTGTGGATGCCCCCTTCCCTGGAAGTGTTCAAGGCCAGGTTGGATGAGGCTTTGAACAACCTGGTCTAGTGGAAGGTGTCCCTGCCATGCCAGGCGGGTTGGAACTAGGTGATCTTTAAGGTCCTTTCTAACCCATACTATTCTATGATTATCCATGCAGCAGTCTTAAGACTGCAGTGCAAAGGATACAGCAGGTGTACACAAGAGGAAGAGAAAAAGGTGGAGTTGGTCTGTGTGTGCTGTGCTAGTTCTGTGCTTCACCAGCCTCATCTAAACAGGGAGTAATGAAGTCATGCTGCTTCAAGTATCTTCCCCTGAAAGCAGCTGAGACCTTCAAGAGAACAACTGAGTTGTTCTTGTTTGCTGTTCCAGTGCTGTGTATTATGCTGACAACTATCCAAACCAAGGAATGGTCCAGAACAGTGTGAAACTGGAACAGATCATTCTGGGGCACTTGTATGTCTGTTTTAAGCCAGGTATGCTTCCATCACTGCTAGACAATGGGGGTGCATTATGCCTTATGGGAAAAATGTGCCAACAGAGCCGAAAGTCACAAAAAGTAATTATGTCAGTGGTGGTGGAAAGACAGGGATAAATATATAGTCCTCCACCTGCACATCAAGAAGCCCTTGCAATATAGCTGGGAAGCAGCTTTGCTGAGAAGGATCTGTGTGCATTGAATGACAGCAAGCTGGGCCAAGGCCCTCCTGAGCTGTAGTAACAGGATGGCAGGATCCTGAGTGCCCTAAAAGGTCTTAAAGGCTCTGAGTACACCTACCATGGGCCTCTGGCCACACTCCTGGTCCTGTGCCCTGGGCTTCCTTTAAGCTCACATTTGGACCTTCAGTGCTTGCCTGAGATATATTTTATGTGTACCTGCATCTAACTCTGTCCTAGACACGCCTATGCCTGGTCATGGCGTGTCTAGGAGACTGTCGACCTGAGCCTTGACCTGTGGATCAACTTTCTGGCCTGGCCTCAGCTCTGCCTCATCACTGCAGACCAGCTTGGCAGTCGCTGGACTGTTTCTGACACTGGTTACCACTGCTGGAATTGACTCTGACTTGTGGAGCACCATTGGGTCTAACCAACTTACCTTGCCCAGCTACAGTGGGACAGGACCCTTGATGGCGAGGCTACTGCTCTGTTGGCCTTGCTACCATGCTTAGTTCCTGATTTGCTCCATGACACAGGAGAACAGCCATTAGATAGGGAGGAGTGATTATTCGCTTCAGCTCTCCACTCAGAAGACTATATATAGAGCACAGCTATATCTGTACTGATGCATTTTAGGTGTTTCTGCTTATAACAAACACCTCTTACCAACGCATAAGCTTGCCAGACAAATGATGAGACTGCTCCCTTGATTTTCATAACATGACACTCAGAGTGTGGGATACACGTGTCTCAGTCTTTGCTTGTGGATATGATGTGATATACATGCTAGAATAATGTTGAATGATTGTCCCAAGCAGAGAGAATGAAACCTGATCCATCCTTAAGATGTGACACTTTTACAGGCAGAAGATTCTGAAACCAAGTATCATTTCAGTTCATTTCCTTAAAAAAGTTATTTTGTTTGCTTCAGATGGGACCCTGAATATAGAATACGGAATATAGACAGTGTGAATAGATCTGGAGGGAAATACGGAGTGAGTCAAACTGTTAATGTGGAAAAAAAGTATTGAAACATTGTTGTAAACTGTAAAATTTATGTAGAACTAAAAGAAATTTTAAATTTGAAACACAAAGGGCAAAGTACTGCTAGACTTACTTATTTTGTTGAACCAGGTGGCAGATATATGAATGGCAAGTCTATATCCTTAGTGTAGTGTGATGACTCAGGTGGATAAATTATAATGATAAATGATCACATTCTGTTTTTAAGACATTTTTATATGTACTGTGATTTTTTAAAAAAAGAAAAAAATATCTTGTAGTTTGCTGGCCTTAGTTTCTCTGGTCTGGTTTCTTATTCTCTGTGTTAGTGACAAGAGTAAGTTTTTTTCCATTTTGCATAGATACGTTTGCCCACTTCTTGTCATCACACTACATCCAAAGCACCTCAAATTTAAGTAGCAATATGCCAATATTTCTTACAGAAACGTACTTGGCAATTTTAACAGGGACAGTCTTTTTCCTTATACATGGCTAATAGAAAAGATTCAAAAGCTGACATATGACAAGCTTTGTTGCAAACACTAAGCAGTGTCTTGACAATAACTATAATTAAAGTTGCCACAGCTTTGACCTGATTAAACACTGAACAATACAACTGACACTCTTTGACTACCTTAGGCCTGTGAGCATCTGATGATATATAATATCTTTTGGCAGACAAGTTAATTATAACATAGTGGAATACATTTCTGTAGAGTGGAAATATTTAAATAAATTAATGGGAGAAGAACTGTAATGAAAGCTGTCAGAGTAATTCTAAATATTGCTAACAAGCATACCTAATATCTCTGAAGTATGTTAACTTTTTTGCATATTATTATGTATTTTTAACACCTTTTTCAGATTATGTAAGGGTTTTAGATCCCAGGTACAAACATTTAAACATACTGAACTTTGCAGTGCCAAAGCTCATATTATTTCCCGAAAGATTCACAGGAGCTGAAAGCTGAGATAGTCAGGCAGTTGGGGGACTTGGATATTAATTAATGGGAACTGAACATTCAAATCTCTTAGGTAGCACTGAAAATCATAACCAATGTGTTTGTTTCAGTCCTCTGTGTCAAGATGCTGACATTGGTGTTCCAAACCTATTTCTAACACTGGTATATTAACAGCTGGATGGATGAGGTATGTACAAAACAATTATATGCAAGTAGCACTAATGAGTATCGTTATAAAGTGAGATTTTTTGATGTACTGTGTGACGTTTCTGCTGAATTGCTGAAAACTTAGGAGACATACATCATACTTAAGTATGACCAGGAAAGATTTTTAATACATGTTGATGAGCACCAGATTAAGAAAGATCTCCTCCTTGTCACTGAATCTATCACAGATAAATAGGTGCAGTACTTTATGAAACATAAAATACCTCCTATATAGTGCTCATAAAAAAGAACTTTGCCTACAGCTTCGAGTATACTAGATGGAAAGTTCCCTGTGGCATACTGACAATAACTTTGTCTCTCTAGTTACTATTACAGGGAACTTTAGTTAGGTATGCACAATTTTTAACAATGTACTTTAATTTGTATTTCTGTACCTGCTTAAATATTTATACTTTGTCTCAGGCTGATAATGAAAAACATTACAGCAAATATTTCTACCATCTTTCTTGAAAATCAAGAAAACATTTTAGAAGTGATTTATATCTTCTTCAAAAATTCTGACCTAATTCATTAAAATATTTTCTGAAATAATATTTTTAAGTATAGTAAAACCTAAAAGTGCTAGTTTGTACTTGGAATAGATGAGCCTTTTGGTGTAACTGCACTCTATACCTTTTTTATACAGGTATAAATGACAGTCCAGAGAGGCAGGCAATGGAGGTTCAAGATTTTCTTGCTCAGTGTTCATTCACTTCATAAAGTTGCTGCACATTTTTTATAACCTTTTGTAAGAGACAGAAAAGTGAGTGTTTCGTCTCAAATATTCTGTTGTAAAAAGACAAATTGTCTCAACAGATGAACAGTCCCCTGTTGCAAAATAACATTATATCACCTGCCACATCCTATGCTAATTGAAGAAAGTTAGGTGGAGACCTGAGAACTTTTGTCTATAAAAACGTGAATTAACAATGGGAACATGTCTGCCCACCACCAAAGGATCCCAGAGCTGCTGAATCAAACTTTGCTGGAACCAAGGAGCGGTGATTCTCCAGAAACATTTCTGCCTCTCTCATCATTTTTCTCTTTTCCCTTTTCCAATCTTCCTTTTTTCTGGAAACTTTTCTGTCTCTCTCCTTTTTCTCTTTTCTCTTTCAATCTTTCTTTTTCTTTCCCAGCTTAACTACATTACTGGCACATAAGGGTAACACTGATATAAGTTCTAGCATTTAGATCACTAGCTCTTAGTATTGGTGTAAGTTTTTGGTATTGACAAATGATTGCAAGTTTTGATAGTTATTGTTTAGTTCACTGTAAGTGATTACCATTACCAGTGTTTGCTAAGTTGCTGCAAGTTTTACTTTGTAAGTGTCAGTAGTGTGTAAGTTTCTTTACATCAATGTCTTAAAACTACCTGTCAGCAAAGCATTTGACACTGTCTCGCAC